>NW_026722460.1:0-7444 GCF_029784015.1 Lycium ferocissimum | reverse complement strand
GGTCCCGTTCTTTTCGGGGGAGAGTGCCCCTTTTTGATCCGGGGGCCAAATTTTTTTTTGTTATATATCTTGTTGTTTGTACGCTTTGTACATATGGTCATTTGGGTACGGCGGGGGCCCCGTCCCGTCTTCGATTCGTTCGTATGTTAGAGGCCCGTAGACATGTTTGGGGTGGGGTTGTCATTTTCCGTAAGTAAATACGAGTCAAGCTTTTGAGAAATTTTGCTTACTATGATAGCCCTAACGGCTTCTGTACAGGTTTAAGTATGTGTATATATATATATATGTTCGTGCGATGTATTTTATATCTGTATGAATATATGTATGTCTAAACGGAATTTAGCTATTTGGTATGCCGACTCGGTAATGTATGTGGGTGTCTGACTTAGGACACCAGTCGCGGCCCACGGTGTTGGGTCGTGACATAGATGGAAGGAAGATAGGGGGTAAGGTATAAACGGAGACTTTATATGGTGATCGTTGATATAAGGAGCCGCAAAAGGGAGATCATATTAGACAGAATCACTATAATTTTAAGCACCGAAAAGAAACCTATGACACGGAAAAGGAACTCATGAAAGGTCAAATGGTTTAATTACGACGAGATAAGGCGGACGATAAGGAACGGGCATAAAGGGAAGAGCAGCCATGAAAGGGAACCTCCTAATATTATGACACTATAAGGTCATTGAACATTCGAGGGACGAATGTTCTAAAGAGGGGAGGATGTTATAGCCCGTATTTTGTGCGTTCGGATATTGCGACAATGGTGAGAAGTTAAGGACAAGACTATGTTCTGAAATAATTTTGGTGTACGAGTTGTTAGGAATATTATTTATGAACATTGGAGGTATGGAAATATTGAGAAAGGCTAGGGGTAAAATGGTAATTTCACACAAAAGTTCAAGAAAATTTTAAAAAGGGCCAAAGCTTGCATGAGAAGACAAAGGGGTCATCTTTATTAATTTTCAAGAAAATTCTAGAGAAAGTGGCCATGTGACATGTATGTGGTGTGTGGGCCATAGCCCACTTGGATGAAATATGCATGTATATATATATGACATATTAGTCATAATTTCCATATAAACTCTAGAGCCTTGGAGAGAAAGAAAAGAAAGAAAAGAACTTGGAGAGAAATGCCAAGAGCCATTCGCCATGGCTAGGAAAAATTGGCTCCATGGGATTGATGAAGAAAAAATATTTTCTTCTTGAATTCCAACTAATTTGAAGGCCCTAATTAACATGGAGAGGTTGGTGGAGCAATTCAATTATTCATTTGTGCAATATATGCCCTAGCCAAATGAAGAAACAAGTGGAGAAAGGTATGTGTTTAACCTCTCTTACATGTCTTAGGAATGATTGTGAGTATTGTAGAAAGTAGAAATGGATGAAGTTCATGAAACATGAATATGGAGGGTTGTGGTAGCCGTGTGTGTTTGTTGTGTGTGGGAAGATTGAATTAGTTTTATGTAGTATGTTGCTTGTTGTGTAATGTATAGAAAAAGATAAAAATTCATGGAAATAGGTGTGTAGTGTTGTAGCCGTTCATGTAGAGGCTTGGCCGAATATATGTTGTGTTGTGTAGATGTGGTGAATTGACTTCTATTCAATATTTTGGTTATTGCCGTTATAGATTCTATAATGTAAAACGAGGATTTAATGGTTGGAAATAAAGTTGTGATTGTTATGGATCATGGAAAAGGTTAGTGTAACATTGGTATGGTTTCTTATGTTAGTAGGAATGATATTGCCAATATGTTGATTATGAATATAATACATGAATGTGAAAGTGAAGTATGTGTTGGAAGATTGTAAGATTAGGGTTGTTGGAATTGAATTGAATTGAATATAAATGGAATGTTGTTGGCAAGATTGTTGGTATTGTTGATTAGTGATTTTGGCCGAGTTCCATTCTCGGGTTGTTGTCGTTAATATTGGTAGGGAGTTAGATTCTCGAGGATGGCGCGTTTACGGGAAATGCTGCCGAAATTTCAGATAAATGTGAATTCAAGATTGGGTTCCTAAAAGATCTAATTAATGTTTGCAAATGTGACCAAATGTAGATTTTGGAGAAGTTGGAACTTGAATTTGGAGGGAGCGTAAGAAGCGAAAAAAGGTATGTAAGGTCTTACCCTTTCTTCCTTGGCATGTCTTAGGCATACTAGGTTGGATACGAGCCTCGGGGACTACTCTATCCTCCGGAATCCGCACCTAAAGTTACCCCCTTTTCATTCAGTAGAATTGAATTAGATATTCATGAATAGTTGGAAGAATCGCCTAGATATCTAGAACTTGCACAAATGAGACCCGATCACCTTATAACCCTCACAAGTGACGTCATGAAATGTAATGTACGTAAATTGTATACGCCACCTCATTTGACTCGAGGTGGGCCCACTATTCTCTAATTTCCTCCTATGGCTCCATTTGGCTTATTTCCGTATTATAGTTAAAGGAAACTTTTGGACATCATTCCGACTACTAAATAATAATTGTTTTAACTAATCCCTCGATTCCAAGGCATGATTTTCTGCCTAAAAGTTCATAAACGTTTTCCAAAATATTCATTCTTCCCCAAATCCAAGTTTTATGATTTTTTGAAAGTCTTTATGACTAAAACAATGACTATGACTCTATGATGACAATGATGATGTCAGATATGAGAAAATGTCTATGACACGACATGACATGACACGATATGCTATGATATGAGATGATATGATATGATATAAAATGATGCGATATGATATGCTCTATGTTCTCTTAATGTTATTCTCCGTTGGTAGTCTCGCCTTATGATTATCGTTCCTTCAAGGTGAGACATCACGACCATGATTATTCCATAATGTAATAGGAGGAGTTTTAGACCTTACGTCACTCCGACGAATACATGACTTTCTTTGGGCTCTCATGCATGCCATACCTGTATATGTACATGGGTTGGGGGGATAGGATACATGTATACATGGGGGAAATGGGAATGGAAACATGTTTCATTGCCACCTGGTCAGCTGGCTTATCATCCCGGATGCGGGATGCCCGGACGCGGAAATTATGGGCGAGCCGGAGTATTTCGGCGCAATGTGGGCGAGCCGACTTGTTCGGTGCCATGATACCATATGACCAGACAAGCATGCATGGCATCCGCCCCCAGGGGCACTCATAGCACGTTCGCGCCTTTACATGATATGATTCCTATGTACAAGCTACGCCTTTACATTATATGATCCCTATGTCTGGTTCCACTTTACATGATATGTTCCATACGTACGAGTTCTGACTTTACACATGACATGTTCCATATGCATGACTTACTCCCTTATACATGATATGTCTCATATGTACATGTGATACTTTCTCACATGGTATGCTCTACATCTCCATACTGTTGTTGCACATGATTACGTCTCTTTCTATGTTACCATCCATGCCTTACATACTCAGTACATTGCTCGTACTGAACCCTCTTCTTCGGGGGCTGCGCTTCATGCCGCGCAGGTGAACCCAGATGAGCTGAAGCTAGCATAGAAGATGTCCAGCGGGGTTGGTAGGCTCCACTTGTCCTGGAGTGCTGCCGAGTCAGAGCATATGTGCCATGACGTTTTGTTCGGAGTTAGAGACTTTGCAGACAGAGTCGTGGGTATTGGGTTGTCAGTCTGTAAGCGGCTCCAACAGCCGATATGTTATCACGTCTCGTGTTACAAGTCTTATATGATGTCAGATTTTACTTGGAAAAAAAAATTCTATGTATTCATTTCTAACTAATTCATAAGTTCATATGTGTAATAAGAGTTAGCGGGTTCGCTCGGCTCCGAATATGGAGTCGGGTGCCCATCACACCCTAGTAAAGTTGGGGTGTGATATTTGAAACATAAATCATGCGTGTCAACATCATACCCAACCTGTTATGGGACATAATGACATAATTAGATAATCATCCTGTACATATGCATATATAACGTGACCTGGCCCTCTAGTGAGGGGCTCGGTAAATAAAATCTTCATATACATGTACATATAACGTGTCCCGGCCCTCTAGTGAGGGACTCGGTGAATAAAGTTATCATAGGCCATCCTGGCCGCCATCCCCGTATCATCATATCATCATGTCATCATATCATCATATACATATACATATAACGTGTCCCGGCCCTCTAGTGAGGGACTCGGTGAATAATGCAAGGAGAGCTGCACGAGAACATGTCCTCGGTTCGGGACTCAAAATAAAGATGTAACGATATGCACGAAAGAGTAGTGAGTAACCATATGCATATAAATCATCTTTTAAGACTCAATAGATAAGTAGGATAATCAACGCTCGAGCAAAACTGACAATAGTGACACTTTAAAGACTCTTGAATATCATTACGAACTATATCAATAATGCCTCAGAGATCATAGACATGTACCATATTAATACGAGACAGCTTATGAAAGTCAAGGACATTATTCATTATAGAATCTTTTAGGAATAGGAACTTTTATGCATCATTTACTATTCAATCATATAAAAGGCTCGAGGGCAATAGCTCGACTATCCTGAGAGTTTTAACATCAAGAAGTGAATAAGAATCATAAATCATGCTCGGAACTTGTGAATAGAATTACCCCAAGGCTCATATCATAGCTTACTTATATCTAGGACATGCCAAAAGAAAGAAAGGATAGGCTTTACATACCTTTAGCGTTTACTCGCAACACAACACGCATACGCTGCCCAATAGCACCCCAACCTATATTAAGACGTCAAGAACTACGGTTAAGCTACGGGGGAATTCAAAACGTATTCTAACGTTAGTAACTCCTTTCTAAATAATTTTACAACGTTTCCTTTACATTCAAACCAACCACCTACAACCAAGCCAACATCAATGATTATACGTTCAAGTATCAATCCGAGACTATTCAAACAAGACTCGAGAATACTCGGAGCAGCCCGCACAATATTCCAAACAGCCCAACCAACACATAATACCACATATAATCCTCCAAGCTCAACAAGAACAACAACGACATATCAAAACAAATTTCAACTAACAACATAACCGATACTCGAAAATCTTGCGAATACCCACGAACATACCAAGCCAACCACATACGACTCTTATACGTTATTTCATAAAATCTTTTCATCTAATCTTGATGAAATACAACAGCAGCCACACGACAACTATATCACTTATTCATAGGCATGAAAACCACATTAATATCACTACAAGTTCTACAACAGCCCACAAAACAAATACAACTTCAACTTTAACCATCTAATTCCTTCATTCTCATCATAAAATCCACAACAAAAACAACCAAAATATTAATTCAAATCGACCCACTAATTTCAAATAAAACAAAATCCCTTTACGGCTTGAACAACTTTCCAACATCAACATACATAATTCCATGTATTCAATTCATATCTACCAATCTATAAACAAGTCCAAATCACCTCTAAAACATGTAGAAAAGATTAAATCTTACCTCACTAAACTTGGACAGATCTTCCAATAACTTGCACAACTTGCCCACTTTCATCTTCTTCAACTTTAACTTCTACTCTTGTTGCTCCCTTAGATACTTAAAACACCTTGGAGATTGATAATTTCATCAAGAACATAGATTCCCTAAAAGGCGGCCCATGGTCGTGAGCTTGGCAAACAGGTTGTTCATACTCCACTTTCCAATCCAAGGTGAATTTTAGCAATGAATTGATATAAAAATTAAGGCTGGCCGTGAGTTGAAGATGCTGCCATAGCCATGGCTGGCCATGGCTCTTTCTCTCTCTAAGTGGCTAAAAATGGAGAGCATCTCTCTCCTAATTCATTTGATGAAGATGAACATGAATAGCTTGGTCATTATTTCAATATTTATATGTTGTCCATATGGTTGACATGTGTCCAACCATGTGACATGTGTCCCACTGTGATTTATGAGCCAATCATAATTGTCCATGTGTTGTGCGGCCCACTTAGTGGTCTAATTAGGCTAATTAATCATAATTAATCACTAATCCCCACTTAATAATTTAATCATGGTTAAATTAATCCCTAATCTCCATTAATATTTCAATGCCAATTAAAATTTATAAGCAATTCGTGCATTGATGAAAATCGGGGATTAAAAGTGTCACGACCCAACGCAGTAGGCCATGACTAGTGCCCGAGCTGGGCACCCATACGCGCTCACTAACCAGATTCGAAGATACAACAACTCGTACATAAACGGTAGACGTGTCTCCAAACCGACGCATACAAATATATATGCGCGCAGAGC
Source organism: Lycium ferocissimum (assembly GCF_029784015.1). Lineage (NCBI taxonomy): Eukaryota > Viridiplantae > Streptophyta > Magnoliopsida > Solanales > Solanaceae > Lycium > Lycium ferocissimum. The sequence goes on along the minus strand of NW_026722460.1, from coordinate 1,174 downwards.
GGCAAAGGCTATCATAATGTACATAACATAGCAAAGTATACATACACGCGACCGACAAAGACTGCCACGGCGGATGGGCCGCCCAAATACAACTCACACGTTGCATCCGAACAAAACTGTACATAACCCACATCTATGTCTACAGACCTCTAATACAGAACAACATAATCAGATGACGGGACACGGCCCCGCCGTACCCTGAATAAACATAATCATATACATCGGAAGAGTATAGACCCAAAATATTGGCTCCAGAACAAAGCAGCACTCGGAACGACGGAATGGAAATCTACGCCGGTGGAACACCAAAACGCGTGTCCCAGATTGCACTGGGCATGAAACACAAATTTCGAAGAAAGGGGTCGGGATTTTAATATGTACTGAGTATGCAAAGCAGAAGATATAGTAACAAATCTGAGTCATGATCGAAACAGAGGTATAGAAAGTAAACATAATAACCAGAATACAAAAATGCCTCATTTTTTTTTTATTATTAATCCGAATCACAAACAGATAGCTTACGCGTATACAACTATTAGACGCTGTTTCAGATTATATCAAGGAACGTCTCAACAACAAACATATATATATATATATACGAAAAATCAAACATATCATATAAGTTTCGACAATTAACCAAATGCCGAGGGAACGTACGCCCGATCCATAAATAATACCATAATCGTAAACATACCGTAGCGCATCATAACATCATGACCGGTCATATGAGATGCCATTAACCGATGAGGGATTGGCCTAAACCAATGTGGGATTGGCCTAAACCAATGTGGAATGTTACCTCACTACTTTGAGTTTGCCCCACCATCAGGTTTGCCCCACCGGCTCGATTCCAACAAATCACATATTCCAAAATCCATACATATAACATATAACGTAGTATACATACACAAAGATGCCGACCGAAAGGAGCTCGGCGTCGGGACACATCATAATAAGCGAATAATATATATATGGTTCCCCGGCCAAAAAGGGCGCGGCCGAACACATCATACCTCGTAACACAACATCAGTACACAATAAAATAACCGGCCCGAGACTTGGCGAACCATATAAACTACGAATGTATGAACAAAATCGTGAGTAACCAAATATAGTTTAAAACATTTTCAAAGACTCAATGGGTTAACCAAAACGAACCATCATTTACAAGCCA
>NW_026722459.1:0-7600 GCF_029784015.1 Lycium ferocissimum | reverse complement strand
CATTACATGACTTGATATCGTCCCGGACGCGGGATGCCCGGACGCGGGATGTGCATATTTATGGTCAAATGGATCGGCTGCCGACGCCTCGGCAATATTATATATTCTATTTTTATGTATGCATGTGTATATATATAAATGAGTAAGGAAAGCTAAGAAAGCACGGTTTTAAACGCCCAAGGGCACTTATTGTACAGGTTATGTTTCTACCCCAGGACTTGAGTTGTAATTCTATTATGTCATTACGCATGATTTATGTTCTCGCATATTACTATTCATGCCTTACATACTCGGTACACTATTCGTCGACGCCCCTTCTTGTGGGCGCTCGCGTTTCCATGCTTGCAGTCGGCGGGAATGTGCGGATTTGATCCCTAGGCTCTACCGGCACTTGACAGCGCTCCAGTTGTTTCGGAGCCTCACTCCCGTGGTACTCTTTTGTGTATATTCTCGGGCTCGACAGTACTCGGCCCTTTCTATGTATAAGTGTACTATGTCTAGAGGCTCGTAGACAGATATGTACAGTCAGTTATGTATAGTTAAATATGTGGTATTTTGGCATCCTAGTACTGTTGTATAAAGTGATAGCGAAGCCAGCGGTCTATGCTTATAATGACGCGCGTTAATGTTTAGTTTGAAAAAAAAAAAAGAGCACCGTTCATATGACTTGCTAAGAGGTACGTGAAATGATAAGTAAGGGGTGCTCGGTACAAGTATCGGGTTCCGTGCGGCCCCTAGTTGGGTCCTGACATCTGCGACAGAGGCGGTGGTTAGAATTATTGAAGGACTATGATGTTGATATTTTATACCACCCCGGAAAAGCTAATGTAGTAGCTGATGCACTTAGCCGCCGACCAATGGGAAGTTCATGTGAAGTTCCTCCAGAAAGGAAAGAAATGGTTCATGAGCTCCGTCATCTAGATAACCTTGGAGTGAGAATAATTGATTCAGGCGATGCAGGAGTTAGAATCAATAATCCTGATTTCGTCCTTGGATTCGAAATAAAAGAGCGACAAAACGAGGATCCCAAATTGAAGTATTATAAAGGTGTGAAATTTCCAAAAGAAAGGTCACCATTTGAAGTTTCGACGGATGGGGTTCTCGGGTACCGAATAGGCTATGTGTCCGGATGTGGCGAATTTCGTCGCCAAATCTTAGAAGAAGCTCATTGCTCCCGGTATTCCATCCACCCCGGAGCGACAAAGATGTATCATGACCTTAAATCGATGTATTGGTGGGATGGCATGAAAAGAGACATAGCAGAATTTGTGGCCAAATGCCCAAATTGTCAGCAAGTGAAGATAGAACATCAGAAGCCAGGAGGGTTATTACAAGCAATGGAAATTCCTACATGGAAATGGGAAGTGATCAATATGGATTTCATTGTAGGATTGCCCCGTTCACGAGGCAAGTATGATTCTATATATGGGTGATAGTGGGACGGACTCACGAAAGCGGCTCATTTTCTCCCGGTCGAACCACGTACTCGGCGAAGACTATGCGAGACCGTATCTCAAGGAAATTGTGCGACTTCATGGTATTCCGATATCTATTATTTCGGATAGAGGAGCACGGAGTTCCAAAGTTACGGAAATCCTTTCAAGAGGGCCTAGGTACTCAAGTAAGGCTTAGTTGTAGCATTTCATCCGCGGCACGACGGACAAGCCGAGCGTACTATTCGGACCTTGGAGGATATGCTAAGGGCATGTGTTTTAGATTTTGGTGGTGGTTGGGATGACCACTTACCCCTAATAGAATTTGCCTACAATAATAGTTATCATTCTAGTATCCAAATGGCTCCGTACGAAGCTTTGTACGGAAGGAAGTGTAGATCTCCGATTGGATGGTTTGATGTCGGAGAGGTACAGTTAACGGCCCCGAGCTGATTCAGCAAGCAGTAGAAAAAGTCAAAATGATCCGAGATCGGTTATTGACAGCTCAAAGTCGCCAAAAGTCTTATGCGGATAACCGCCGGCGAGATTTAAAATTTCGAGTTGATGATTGGGTGTTCTTGAAGGTATCACCAATGAAAGGGGTGATGAGGTTTGGTAAGAAAGGAAAGTTGAGTCCTTACAAAATCATCCGCAAGGTGGGTCAAGTAGCATATGAATTAGACTTGCCTACAGAGTTTGAATTAGTTCACCCGCTTTCATGTCTCAATGCTCCGCAAATGTGTTGGAGATCCCACAAAGATTGTACCAGTTGATGATGTTCAGATTACAGAAAAGCTAGCCTATGAAGAAGTGCCTATTGCCATATTAGACAGGCAAGTACGAAGGCTTCGAAATAAGGAAATAGCATCAGTCAAAGTCTTATGGCGAAATAACAATCGAGAAGAGATGACGTGGGAAGCAGAAGAAAGAATGAGATCCACATATCCGCACTTATTTCAGCCCCCAGAAGAGGCTTATGATGAGACGACGAGATGATGAGGTATGTACGCTTTACTTTTATGCTTTTGGGTCGTGTGTGGCCAATTATGATTGCTATTATGTTGTAGCCCCGTGTGGCATCGATATTTTGGGCTCGTCGTGACAGGTTGGTAGTGCTATATTATAAGGGGAACTCTGGCGAAATTTTTCCAGAATCCCTAGCGATTTAACATTCGAGGACGAATGTTCCCAAGGGGGGTAGAATGTTACACCTCGAAAAATTTCCCGTTGGTACGCAAGTGGACGAACTAGTGATGAGAGCGAGGAGTGCGAGTGTATGATGTTTCATGGGCAATGTATGTAAATGGATGGGAATGAATAGAATAAAAAGTCTAGAAATGTGAAAAGTTGAAAGTTGGCAAAACTGCCCAGTGGTCGTGAAGTCCAAATACGGACCGTAAAGTGGAATACGGTCCGTAAATCGCCAGGTCGTAAAATGGCATGCAAGGGTTTCAACTTTCTGCCAGTGGAGAAATGGTTAAATACGACCTGGTGGACGGACCGTAAAGTGAAATACGGCCCGTAAACCATGGTCGTAAATCACCATGCATGCTGCCAAGGTTTCTGGTTCTGCTTAAGGTTAAAGACGACCGCGAGGGACGGTCCGTAAAGTGGAATACGGACCGTAAACCTCCATGGACGACCACTGTTCACCTCAGCACAGATTTCGAATTCATTAAATATGAGGACCAAGACTTATTTTATTTCATTTCTACACTACACCACTTCTCTCTAGAATCTCTCTCTACAATTATTACATAAGTTTTCAAGGATATTTGAGGATCAACAACATCAAATAAGTGAATCAAGAGTAAAGGAAATCATCAAAGATCATCCAAGTCAAGAAATCCAAATGGAGAAAAACTAGGGTTTTGCTCAAAGAGGAGTATTAGCAACCAAGGCTTGTTCCTAAAACATCTAAGGTAAGATTCATGATATTTATATGTTGTTTAAGGTATTTGGGAGTTGAAATACTTGGTCACTAAAAGAAAATAGCAAAATGTGTTATGAATGATAAATAGTGACGTTTTGAGACATAGTTGGAATTGAATCATGAATGTTGTTGGGTTGTGATATAAATGTGTTATAAATGACCTATAGACATGAAATGAGTGTTGGATACGAAAGAATATGAAGATGGATTTTTAGTCATGATTATGGGAAATTGAAGTGAATTATGAAATGCAAATCATATGAATGAATGATGATTGTTGTTAATCATATTGTGACGATTATTATGAATGTTGGGAATTGATATGGAATATGGCGGAAAGTAGTATAAACAAAGGAAGCGCTGCCCAAATTTCTATAGCTTTAGTAAGTATGTTTTTACGATGACATAGCTAATGTCGATATGAATTCCATTGAAGGTATAGACAAGCGCATTAAGGAGAATGAACAAGCGATAGAGTAGCTAAGAGACAAAGGTATGTGAGGCTAATCCCTTTCCTTCCAAGGCATGAGTCCTATGGCATGAATTTCCTCTTTTACTATGAATGTTCCATCTCCAAGAAAGTTAAGAGTCCTCTCTCATGAATAGCTATACGAGATAAGAAATATAAGATGAATATGAAAATGATGATAGCAAGCTAAAGTCTAGAAATACTATAGCCTATGATATGATGCCTCTAAGAAGCTAATGATGTAATATATGTAATTTAATGATATTGATCATTGTGCACACTCACCTTATGCTTGTTCCTTCAAGGTGAGGCGTAATACGTAAGAATGCTCATAATGACATCGGGGTCCACGACCTTACGTCACCCCGATAAAGTATGAATAGCTAAGAGTCCCTATGCATGTATTGTGATAAGTATACGATGTCAAGCATACCATGATGGGTTATGATAAGCATACTAAGATAAGCATGTTATGATAAGCATGATATAGTGAGTATATGATGATATCACACCGTGCCTATATGGCCGGGCAGTCACCGCCAAGGCGGGCAGCTATACACACCATGGCCAAATGGCATGGGCAGACACCACTAGTGGGCGGCACGAGATAATATCACGGACGCGGAGGCTATTGATGATGCTAATGATATTGATTATTACACCGCACCTATATGGTCGGGCGGTTATTACGATTATGTACATATGACACGATGATGAGTACGAGTAAGTCGGCATGCATGATCATCCTTATGATTCGATCGATTCTAATTGCTCCTTGTTTTATGCCTCACTCGCTTATTGATGCTTCTTTATTGTTTATGCTTCACATACTCGGTACAATATTCGTACCGACGTCCTTTCTTCGGACGTCGTGTTCATGCCCACGGAGTAGACGGAGGTGGTCCCGGACTCATAGGAGCTAGTAGTTGATTTGAGAGCACTCCATATTCCGGAAGTGCCATGATTTCTCTTTTGTATATATATATATATATATATTCATGTTTTTGGGCATGACGGGGTCTGTCCCGCGTCCGGATGTCTAGTATTCCAGTAGAGGCTCCTAGATACGCAGTGTGGATAGTCTGTTCCATGGCTTTCATGTATATGTATGTATATATTATTTTGGATAGCCGAAGGGCTTATGTTTATAAAAGCATATGTATTTCAGAAAGGTTCCAGTTTTACATGATTATGAGCATATAGTACGTATAATAGCAGATAAGCAGGTAAGTGAGTGGTGTTCGGTGGTTAGCCCCGGATACCCGTCACGGCCCGTAGCTCGGGTCGTGACAAATATGTTCCCGAGTGGTATTCGAAAGAAAATTTGATTTGACTATTGTCTTTGTTTTGGAAATAATAGTTCGCTTCGGCTATTTTATTGAGAGTCCGTGTGACTATGTTTTTGATCTCCTCAAGCTAGGTCATATGATCTTGACACGTACCTACAATTTCTAAAGTGATACTTGATATGTTCTCGACTGATTTTCGGAAGGAACTTGACTTGACTATTATTTAGCTTTTAAATGAGATTTCATTTGATTATGTTGTTGAGTCTGTGATGATGATTTGTGTATATGGTTTCTTACTACTCGCTCGTGCGAGCTATTATGATCTCTTTCCGCGTCCGGGCCGGGGCATGTATTCGTGCACGATTCTACGACATGATTCACCGCTCCCCTCACTAGAGGGGGCCGGGGCATGTTATATGATATGATAATGATATGATGATATGGGGAGGTGGCAGGGATGGCATATGATGACTTCATTCACCGCGTCCCTCACTAGAGGGCAGGGGCACGTTATATGTATATGATATGATGATTTTACTTACCGCGTCCCTCATTAAAGGGCCGGGCACGTTATATGTATATGTATCGATGGTTTTACCTACCGTGCCCCTCACTAGAGGGCACGTTATATTTATACATGTGTACAAGATGATTTTCGACTCGTTTCTCGGATCCTATGATGAGTGAATATGAAATGGATACGTATGATTTATGTTTCAAAGGCAAGTGTTATGATTTTACGATTGTGCTACTTTGCCTCCTCATTTCGATACGGTTCGTTTACGATATTCCATGCTTTACATGCTCGGTACATATTTCGTACCGACCCCCTTTCTTCGGGGGAGCACGTTTCATGCCGCCTTAGATTTTGGTGATCCACCGGCGTAGGATTTCCATTCTGTTGTCGAGTGCTCCCTTTGTTCGGAGCCTACATTTTTGGTATACGCTCATCCGTTGCATATGTATATATTTGTTCGGGGGTACGGCGGGGCCCCGTCTCGCCATATGATTCTTTTGTCCGCCTTTGAGGTACGTAGACGTGTATGTGTGTTATGCCCGTTACGTACGATTGTGTTTGTATGCTATCCGTTTTGGGCGATCCCATTAAAACACCTCGTCGCTTGCATTTGTATATGCTTTGGGCCGTTGCGCCATTTGATAGCCTTGTCGGCTTCTGATATATATATGTTTGTGTTTGAGATGTGTTTGAGACAGCTTGAGATAATCTGACACGGCGTCTGATATTTGTATACGCGTAAGCTATCTGTTTGTGAATCGGATTAATGAATGTGTTTGGGTGCCCAGCTCGGGCACTAGTCACGGCCTACGGGGTTGGGTCGTGACAACATCTTTAAACAGAAGGAGCTGAACTTGCGGCAGAGGAGGCGTTTAGAGTTGCTGAAAGATTATGATGTTGATATTCTCTACCATCCAGGGAAAGCTAATGTTGTGGCAGATGCACTCAGCCGTAAGTCTATGGGCAGCCTGGCAGACGTGCCATCAGAGAGAAAAGAAATGGTTCGCGAGATCCATCAGTTGGCTAGTCTTGGAGTTCGTTTGGCCGATTCCCGGAGATATTGGGGTTTCGTTCGAGGTATTCACGAATCCTCTATTACATAAGAGATTAAGCGGCGTCGGTATGAGGATCCTATTCGGCACGATACGTAGACACGGCCCGGCACGAGAAGACTCCGTTCGAGATTACATCATCCGAGTGGAGTATTATTGCACGGCGTATTATGTGTACCTGACGTTGCAGGGTTGCGGCGACAGGTTATGGGCGAGGCACATTATGCCCGTTATTCTGTTCACCTAGGGTCGACGAAGATGTATCATGATCTCAGATGCTTATATTGGTGGGATGGTATGAAAAGAGACATAGCAGAGTTCGTCGCTCAGTGCCCAAATTGTCAGCAGGTGAAGATCGAGCACCAGAAGCCCGGTGGGCTATTACAGGAGATGGAGATACCGTCGTGGAAGTGGGAGATCATTAATATGGATTTTATTACAGGTTTACCTCGCACCCCACGGAGGTATGATTCCATTTGGGTTATTGTTGATCGGCTGACGAAATCAGCCCATTTCCTCCCAGTCCGGACTACGTATTCAGCTGAGGATTATGCCAGGTTGTATATTAAGGAGATTGTGCGACTTCACGGAGTTCCCATATCTATTATCTCCGACAGAGGTGCCCAGTTTACAGCTAATTTCTGGAGGTCATTTCAGGAAGGATTGGGGACGCAGGTGAGTCTCAGTACAGCATTCCATCCTCGGTCCCGACGGACGGCCGAGCGCACTATTCGGTACGGCCGGAAGATATGTTGCGGGCCGTGTTATTGATTTCGAGGGTAGGCCGGGATGACCATTTACCGCTTGTTGAATTTGCTTATAATAACGGCCTACCACTCCGGTATTTAGATGGCACCGTACGAGGCGTTATATGGCAAAGTGTGTAGTCACCGATCGGTTGGTTTGA
>NW_026722458.1:0-7663 GCF_029784015.1 Lycium ferocissimum | reverse complement strand
CCCCACTTGGTGTAACAGATGATTTGGGGATTTTCCCAAACCGGTTTGGCGAGCTCCATTTCCCTTCCCCAAAATGCCCCCCCCATATCTATGTTATGGTATCTTGATTTTATGTTAGAGACTCTGCGTACAAGAGTCACGTATATAAGATGTCGGTTTCGTAGGCGGCTCGTGTCATGTGTCATTATGCATTATGTTGCGTATTTACAGGCGATTACAGATTTTACTTGATTCGGAGAAAGACGAAAAGCACGTTGTTCTTTGAAAAGCTTCCATTACGCATTCATTTCATGATTTAACAGTCCAAAAGAAGATTATGAGTATCACGAGGACTTCCACGGTTCGCTGGCCCTAAGTATGGCTGGTGCCCACTGGTGCCCCATCACAGGGGTGTGACAAATAACCTCGATAATCGCCCAAGAGGGGCAGAAGCATCCAACCGATACTCTACATTCATAAAAGAATGCATCAGGTGGTGTCGCGCACAAATAATAAGTACTAGTAGGTGTCATAGGCTGACTAAATCTAGCTAACGTATATAAAGACAACAAATCAAGATAAACATGTAAAACAACAAGGTACAAGTCAACATGAATCCGTAACCACGGTACAAGTCATCACCTATGTTATAGCATCCAAACCCGACTGTCACGATCCAAACTGATGGGCCGTAACAAGCTCCGACAACTACTGGCCAAGCACTCTTATGCTTGCATTTACTGCTCACTGAATATCCTGGGCCCATACAAAATCTGTAACTGAGCCGTACTGTCTCCCAAACAATCAACATAAGAGTCACTGCACCGGGAACCCACGGACAACACATACATATAAACATAAATACTGAGAGTAACAGCGCGAGTAGATTTGGCCGCCACATATCTACTGTACAACAAAATAAACGCCGACGAGGCTGCATAACATTATGAGTACATATCACTATTTACAGACCTCTATGGAGTACAAACTGTAGAAAGGACAGGAAAAGGCCCTGCCGTACCCATATATGTACGTAACCGAACAAAGATACCAAAAGGGTCGTAGCTGGATCAATGGAGCGCATCGTCCGCTTCGTCGAGGAGGTCCTACTACGACGGATCGTCCGATCGTCACTCCGATCCTCGTGCATGAACGCAAATGGTCCACAAGAAGGGACGTTAGTACGAGTAATGTACCGAGTATGTAAGGTATGAATAATGACATAGTAAGGGATGTAAAGTATGAATAATAATAGAATGGAAATATAGAGCATATCGTAAGATAAAAAGAGTAACCTCGTACATACGAGTGCCTCCTAGTGGCGGATGCCATGCATGCTTAACTTTCTTTGAAAAACATTTCTTGTTCATGTATACATAAAATAGAACATATCATGTTGCGGAGGCGTCGGCTCCGATCCATTTAATCACATATGTCCCGCGCCCGGGCTTCCCGCGTCCGGGATGATAACATGTCATATGATACCACCTGATCAGATGGCCATGCGTCTATAGCGCCTCGCCTTTTTTCCCATATTCCCCATATACATATACATATATCATATTCATGTGTCATATCCATATATCATATAAGCAGAGATGCAGAGAGCCCAAAGAAAGTTATGTCTATCATAGTGACGTAAGATCTGTGAATCTCCGATTACATTACGGAATAATCACGATCGCCATGTCTCACTCAAGGAACAATTATTATAAGGTGAGACTATCAATGAAGAATAACATCAAGAGAAAATATAGAATAAGGTCATAAATCTTATAAGGCGTCAATTCATATACATTGAAGTCTTTAGGAAAATGTAGTCATTATCAAGGAATAAAATCGAGGATCAAGAAAATAACTCAATATTCTCATATTCATATCAATCCACAACTTGAGACTTTCAAGCATGAAGCCATTCTCATCATAATCATCATAGACATATTCTCATCTTTGACATCATCGTTGTCATTACAAAAACATGTCCGTCGTTGTAGTCATAAAAGCTTACAAAATCATAAACCTTTGTTTTGGAAAAATACGGACCTTTTGGAAAACATTTACGGTTATCAGGAAGCGAATCATGCCTTGGAATCATAGACTTTTAACTTTTGATAACAAGGAAGATATGGAAACATTTATGAAATCATAACATAGGAATCATGCCTTTGAAAGAAAGAGACGAGCCTTAACATAACTTTCGATCGCCTTAGTTGTTCAACGTTTATTCTCCCAAGCTTGCAACTCTACACGTAAACCATCCATATTATCATTAGGCTCAATATCTTACACTTGTCTCAAGCATCCAATGAAATATTTTTAGAATCTACCGAAATTCGGGCAGCATCTCCCATTTATTCTGTACCTCCTCCAAATACCAAAACAACTCCTAAACAATAAAACAACATCAACAACAATATCAATACCAATATATTCCATCAGACATCCCACACGATGTTTCTCCAAAAGATTCAAACCAACCATAACAACACCCATAATCCCATAATCAAAGAGTTATATTCAATTTAGTCTCAATTTAATCCAAAATTCTCTTTCAAACTCACCTCATGGCCATCAACTTCAATTCAACTCTTTATGATTTTTCTCCTAGGATTCTTTCTTCCTCTTTAAGAATTTCTAAACCTTTATATCATCTCAATCATGTAAATAATAATAATAGGAAAAACATACCTTATATCAACTCACTTCGTTCTCACCCTTTTCCGCATCAAGTTCATCACCACCTTGAAGAGAAGCAAGAACAATTATCTTCCATGAATTTTCTGAGGTTTTGATGTTAATATTCTCTCTTGATGATTTGGAAGGGTTGGAAGATTATGGAGTATTATGGAAGATTAGAAAAATTATAGAAAGTTGAGGGTTATGGAAAGTTGTAGAACTCTCAAGAGTTCTCTAAGAGTGAGATGAGAAAATGGTGAAATATAATGAAAATTAGTGCAAGAGAGTGGGTATTTATAAAACGGGGTTCGGACGTGCATTGTAGCACCCGCTGCATCGTAGCACCCGGTTACCGTAGCATGACTGTAGCACGCGTTTCTGCTCTATCAACCGATCTTGTAACGTCCATAATTCTCTACTCCGATGTTTTATCGATGAGAGGTTTGTTGTGTTGAAAACTAGACTCGACGAACTTCATTTTAGGCTTTTGTTTCACTTCAAAACACTTCATATGCTAAGAGATATTCGTCCCACAAGTTGGACCAAGATTTTCACACAAAACATTACCCATCCTTTCTCCAAAGTCGTACTACACCATTTTTTCCACTCATTTCCTTATAAAACCTTCCGGTATACCTTATATACATCCTTCACTCATTAAATATACTTAATAATATTTGACCCTTATATTCGAAGGTGATTTTACTTAACCCTAACTCAATGTACTTATGTTTCGAATTTGATAAGTGCTCTTCGAAGATACGGGGTGTAACACCGACTGTGCCAAGTTTCAGTGTGACCAATCCGAACTAGTATATCACTATCATAGCACAACAAGTCATCACCTATGTTATATCATCTAAACCCAACTTTGCCAAATCTCAGTACAACCATTCCGAACCCGTATATCACAATCATATCACAACCATATCCCTTACAATGCAATGCAATAATGTACGAATGATGGATGCAAGGCATATGCACCGTACACATGTACTTCGACAGATAGAACATCACATCTCGGCAGCACAACCCATGGGAGACCCGCGATGTCCATGTACCAGTCCCTCCCGACACAACCCAGACATGACACCATTCCCACCTATACTCCTCATATCAGCCATTCCGCACACAACCCACAGATGACTCGATATACGATGTGTTTCAACGCATCAGTATTTCCTTCTCACTTTCCATCCTCTATACCATAAAAATGCAATATCAATGTATCATGGGAATGAGTATGAATATGATGCAATGTAATATCAATAAACAATTCAATCCCAAACAGTACCACACATGGCACACAAGTAATATCAATAATAAGGCTACACAATAAGCCACAATGGAATCACAATTCTCATATCAATACCAAATCCAGTAAAGTACTGCGATATCCTAGTAATGATATATCACTAATCACTAATATCCGATGTCTCAGCGTGGCAACGAGCCAATAAGTAAATATAACTAGATAAGTCAACAACGCAACGGGGTGGCTAGCCCCCAAATCATTCAACAAGGCCCAACCTAAGGCAATATCCAACCCAACTTCATACCCGAAGTTTTACATGCATTCTCTGACAATATCATCTAAACACACGCTTCACTAATCGAAGTCTCACCATAAGGTAAACCGCAACTTACTTGGAAAGTCGAACAACAAATCTCCAAAAGTCAAACCTTAGTCTTGGCCTTCCTTTGAGCATCGTGGTAATGGAAGCCTAATCATATTCTAATTATGAAATTAGAATCAAGAAGAAACATCATTCAACCCTTACTTCTATTCAAGACCTAAATCCCACCCTATGGAATGGGGTTTATGAACTAGAAAGATGAAATTAGGAATCTATAGGTCTCAACATGAAATTAATATTCTAGGTGATCAACTCCCATACATTATAAGCCAGAAAAACTAACAAATCATATAAACTCGGATTATAGGGAAAACCCCTGAATTTGGGTATGAACCCTAACTCTCAATTCCATAAATTAGCCACTAATTAGGAAGGAATGATGCAATAATAGTTTATAATCATCAATTCCATACTTAATCAAGCTTAATCCACTAACAAATTAAGGTTTTATAATTAACAATTTATTCAAGAAATAAACTGTTACGCCTCGGAAATTTTTTCGTTGATGCACAGTGAATAGACTAACGAAAGGCACAAAGTATACGATGTTTCAATGAGTAAGAAATAGCATTTGATGATCCTAATTGATATTTCAAAGACATTCGAGGCAAGAGGAGAAAGTTTGCTAAGAAAGGCAAGGTATACGTTATGTATCGGAAAAGATTTATGAGTAACAAGTTAATGATGACTTAATAATGTCTTGGATAAGAGTTATAATGTCCCTTAGATTGTTAATGAGGTGTTAAACAAGTGTTAAGAAGGTTCCATAAGGATTTGAGATCAAACGAGTCGACGAGAACGAATTTCGGAAAGCTGGGCATTATACGGTCCAACATACAGACCGTATAAAACATACTGGCCGTATGTTAGGCCGCATGTTCTGCCCATAATGGGGACTTCCACTGGACCAAAGATACGGTCAGACATACGGTCCATATAAAAGATACGGATCGTATGTTAGTCGAACCGAGTTTCCGGACAGTTTTAAAATTAATATAAGGGACCCAACTTCATTCAATTCATTTCATTTTTTCACTCCACACTTCAAGAACTCTTTAGAAATCTCTCCACACTTCTTCCACAAGAACTCAAGAGAAATTTATGATCAACTTCATCAAACCAAGAGAATCAAGTGTAAGAAACTCATTAGGGTTCATCCAAGGCAAGAAATTCCATGGGAAGTGAACTAGGGTTTTGGGTCAAGTGAAGTATTTCAACTCAAAGCTCATTCGCACATTATCCAAGGTAGGTTTTGTGATCATTTCATGTTTTTTAAGGTATTGGGGGGTTGAAAGACTTGGATTATGAAAGGAGATAGATAATGGGTTACAAAGATGAGAATAATGAGATTTTGAGTAGTAGCTTCAAATGAGTCATGGTTCTTGATATGTTATGATTATAAAAATATTATGAATGACATTAACAACATGGGATAAACATTATATGTGAGTAAACGTAGTAGTGTACTATGACCATGATTATGGATGAATCAAGGAAATTGGGAAATGTGGATAATGTATATGAATGAAGATTGATGGTTATAATATTGTGAATGTTATTATAGACATTTGGGAGTTGATATATGATATGAGAAAGTCAGATAAACAAAGGAAATTCTACCCAATTTTCTAGCTTTAGCCGAGCATGTTCATGTAATCGATTAGCTAATGTTAATATGAACTCTTTGAAGGTAAAAACGTGAGTATCAAGGAGAACGATCAAGTGATAGAATAGCTAAACGAAAAGGTATGTAAGACTAGTCCCTTCCTTCTAAGGCATGACTCCCATAAAGATGAATTCCCCTATTTTCCCATGACTTTCTTACATTCCAGCAATTATGAGCCTATAATTATACGGAGTTTAACATGACATACAGAAACGAGATATGTCATGAGCATAATAGTGATGATGATGAGTTCAGTCTAAAGATCCTAAAGCTAATGATCCGAACTATGACCCGTTGATGTTTTTTATTGCATACACTCACCTTATGTGCCAATTCCTTCAAGGTGAGGCAGAATGCTTATGAATGCTTCATAATGGAATCGAGGGTTCACGACCTTATATCACCCCAATAAAGTATAGTTGTCTTTGAGTTTCTATGCATGCATTATGATGAGTACATGATGATGATATTACACCGCGCCTATACATTGCGACACCGCTAAGGCTGGTAGCGTATACACCATGTCTGGACCCGCACGGCGTACACCACTAAATGGCGCGTACGAGATGGTTACCCAAGATGCGCGGAGGCCCGGACGCAAAGCACGATGATCACACCGTACCTATATGGTCGGGCCTTATATAGATATGCATACATAATATGATGATTTTCATGAAGGTTAAAAGATGTTTATTTCTATCAAATTGATACCGCTTATGTTGTCCATCATTTGATGTCTCCTTATTTCATTGATGCATTGTTATTTTTTTATGCCTTACAAACTCAAGATAATCGCTCGTACCGACGTCCTTTTCTTTGACGTTGCGTTCATGCCCACAGTGTATTGGAGGGGGCGATCCAGATTCATAGGAGCTATCAGCACACTTTGAGAGCACTCCATTGTTCCGGAGGTGTCATTGCTTATTATTTTGTGTATATATATTTTGGGCACGACGGGGTCCTGTCTTGTCCATATGTCTAGTAATCTAGTAGAGGCTCGTAGATACGTATGTGGTATGGTCTCACGACGTCCCTATTGTATAGCATAATTATTTGATAGCCGATGGCTTATGTATATGAAGTGGGAAATATGTTTCAAGTGAAAATGGTTCTCCTATGATTATAAGCACAGGAATAATGAACGAACGCAGATTTACGAGTACGATAAGTAATAGAACGAATTGTGCCTCTGGCCACAGCCCTCAGTACCCGTCATGGCCTAGTTAGGTCGTGACATAAACCCAAAAACTCTCTCTTATTCTTCCAAGTTCTATAGATTTACTACCATGAATTCTTACTTAGCAAAGGTAAATGAAAGAGATTAAGATTAGGGAACTTACCCTCATTAGGATTTGACCAAACCCTCCTCAAATTGGCTCCAAGATCCTAAGGAAATGTAATATAATGAATGGGAGGAATAAGGGTTTTCATAAGGCTTTTAAATAAGAATCTGGTCCGTCAGTCGCTTTCACGGTCAAGCCATCGCTTTAGTGGCACCACATCAGCGGTCACCAGACCCCAGATATTTCTGGTGCTTTCCAAACTTGGAATCGACACCCGAAACCATCCCAAAACTCCCGGACACAAATCAAATATGCAGATATACATAAAAACGCACTACGAACTCACTTATGGCCTCTAAATTCCCATCGGAGGTCTCGTTGACCAAGTCAACCCCCGATACCTCAAAATAAACCCTTTTACC
>NW_026722457.1:0-12597 GCF_029784015.1 Lycium ferocissimum | reverse complement strand
TCTTGAGGTGTTCTTCCTTTTCTGTTCCAGAATTTGCCAAAAATAGCAAAGTTCATCTTTAAATTTCTTTTCACAAAACTCTCTTGATGGATTCTACTGGTGAACACTCACGGATGGTGACCATTCCAGTTACTCTCAAGGGAGCTAACTATCTACATTGGGCGAGGCTAACTAAAACCGCTCTTGGAGGCAGAGGGCTCTGGGAGGTGGTTGAAGAAGGCAGGAGCAACAAGAAGAAGACTGTCCTAGGAGAGGATGGCAAAGAAGTGGTGCAAGCTGATGCTGATGACAAGAAGCGAGTTCAAGAGGATCTCCTGGTCTTGTCTATCATCCAACACAGCCTTGAGGCATCAATCTTGGAGTCTTACGCCTACTGTGAGACTTCAAAAGAACTATGGGATACACTCCAAAAGGTGTTTGGTAATGTATCCAACATTAACCGAGTGTTTGAAGTCAAGAGGGCTATCAACAACCTGTGTCAAGAGGATACTGAGTTTGATAAACACTTTGGGAAGTTCAGATCTCTATGGGCAGAGCTGGAGATGTTGAGACCAGCAACCCTTGACCCGGATGTACTGAATGAGAGAAGAGAGCAAGATAAGGTCTTTGCCTTGCTATTCTCTCTTAACCCCGGGTACAATGAATTGATCAAGCACATACTGAGGGGAGTGAGTCTCCCATCTCTGGATGAGGTGTGTGCTCAAATCCAAAAGGAGCAAGGCTCAGTTGGTCTCTTTGGAGGAAAGAAAGACCTTGTGATAGCAAACCAAGCAGAAGGTGTTGCTAACAAAGGCTACTTCAAACCTGAAGACAAGAAGGTGTGGGTGTGTGACCACTGCAAGAAGAAGGGGCATGGGAAAGACAAGTGCTGGATTGCTTCATCCTCATTTGAAGCCACAGAAGTTCCGGACTGGCACCAATGAAGCAAGAGCTAACTACTCAGGCGACATGGGTGAACCCGGAGCAGTGAGTGGAGGAGAGAAGGCTCTAGCTTCCAGCTCAACCATGAGGAACCCCCAAGATGAGACTATCAAGCGCTCAGACATTGAAGCTCTCATCAAACTCCTCAAAGATAACTCTGGTAACAAATTTGGTACCTCTCTCCATGCGCTTATGAGTAATGTCTCTATGAATGCTTTAACTAGTTCTAAATTGATAAAACCTCTAGTTATAGATTCAGGAGCTAGTCATCACATGATTAGTGATGTGAACTTGATTAAAAACATTGTTCCTGCTCTAGGAAATGTGATGATAGCTAATGGAGATAAGATACCAATTAAAGGCATAGGTGATCTTAAATTGTTTAACAAGGATTCAAAAGCTCTTTATATGCCTAGCTTTGCCTCAAATTTGTTATCTGTGAAAAGAGTGACTAATGATTTAAATTGCAGTGTTACATTCACGCCTAATGAAGTGTACTTTCAGGATATTGAGACTAGTAGGTTGCTTGGCAATGGTGTAACCAAGGGAGACTTGTACTTGCTGGAAGACACCAAGTCATCAACCGATTTATCTTATGCTTTAAATTCTGTTTCAGATTTACCTAAAGATGTATTGTGGCATGCTAGATTAGGACATCCTCATTCTCGTGCTTTGAACATCATGTTGCCTAGTATTTCTTTTAAAAATGATTGTGAAGCTTGTATCTTAGGGAAACATTGCAAGACAGTGTTCCCTAGATCAAGTAAAATTTATGAAAATTGTTTTGATCTTATTCATTCTGATGTGTGGACTGCACCATGTGTTTCTAGAGAGAATCACAAATATTTTGTCACCTTTATTGATGAGAAGTCCAAGTACACTTGGATCACATTATTGCCATCCAAAGATAGAGTCTTAGAAGCTTTCATAAATTTTCAAAACTATGTCACTAATCACTTCAATGCCAAGATAAAGATTTTGAGATCAGATAATGGAGGAGAATACACAAGCAATGCATTCAAACAACACTTAGCCAAACATGGGATGATCCATCAAACTAGTTGTCCTTATACTCCACAACAAAATGGAGTTGCTGAAAGGAAGAACAGGCATCTTATGGAGGTGGCTAGATCAATGATGTTCCACATGAGTGTTCCAAAGAGGTTCTGGAGTGATGCTGTGGTTAACAGCTTGTTATTTGATCAATAGAACCCCAACTAGAGTTCTCAAGGATCAATCTCCTTATGAGGTATTGAACAACACAAAACCCTCTATTGAACATATGCGTGTGTTTGGTTGCCTTTGCTTTGTCTTTGTTCCAGGAGAGCAAAGAGATAAGCTGGCGGCCAAGAAGTACAAAGGCAGTGTTCATTGGATATTCTCCTCATCAGAAAGGCTACAAGTGCTTTGTACCAGAGACCAGGAGGGTCTTAATCTCAAGAGATGTCAAGTTCATGGAATCCAAGGGTTACTATGATGGGAAGAATTGGGAAGATTTGGAGAATCTATCTCAACCTACTTCAGATAGAGCTGATAACCTCAGAAGAGTAATGGAGAGTCTTGGCATCAGTGTACCTATTGAGAGAACATCAGAAGAAGCACCAGTGACACCAGGATTAGTTCTGAAATGGGGACACTGGAAATCACTCACCTTGATCCTGAGGGGGACAATCAAGCTGAACAACATCAAGAGGATGTTTCAGCAAGTCATGATCAAGCTGAGCATCATGCGCAAGAGGAGCAAGATCACAGTACTCAAGAGGAGACAGTGGTGAGCTCAAGCCAGCAGAATAGTGGATCAGTGATACCTGAAGAAGGCACAACCCAACCAGAGCTAAGAAGAAGCTCTAGGATCAAACAACCAGCATCAAACTGGAAGAACAACCGGGTCTACTTCAACTCTCAAGCTGTAGCACATCCAATCCAAGCAGTGTGCTCTCTAGCTCAATATCCACAAGAGCATGTAGTGTTCATAGGAGAGCTGGATCAGGAATACATTCCAAGACCTATGAAGAAGCAATGGAGCATGCTGAGTGGAGAGAATCAGTGGAGATGAGATGGGAGCTATGATCATCAATGAACATGGTATGAAAGTAAGCTCCCAAAGGAAAGAAAGCAGTGACAAGTCGGTGGATCTTTACATCAAGTACAATGCTGATGGAAAGCCAGAAAGGAGGAAGACAAGACTTGTAGCAAGAGGCTACACTCAGGTCTATGGAGAGGATTACTTGGATACCTTTGCACCAGTGGCAAAGCTTCACACGATCAGAGTGGTTCTCTCACTGGCAGTAAACCTAGAGTGGGATCTATGGCAAATGGATGTGAAGAATGCTTTCTTACAAGGAGAGTTGGAAGATGAAGTCTACATGAAGCCACCTCCTGGTATGGAAGATCTTGTGAAGCCAGGAAATGTTCTCAGATTGAAGAAAGCAATCTATGGTCTAAAACAATCTCCAAGAGCCTGGTATCACAAGCTAAGCACCACACTCAATGGAAGAGGCTTTGTGAAGTCAGAAGCTGATCACACCTTGTTCACACTCACCAGCAAGAAGGGAATCATTGTGATCCTGATATATGTGGATGATATCATCATCACAGGCAGTGATAAAGAAGGTATCATCTTAACTAAGGATTCTCAAGTCATCATTTGATATCAAGGATTTGGGAGAGCTCAAATATTTTCTAGGCATTGAGATATGCCGATCCAAGGAGGGATTGTTCTTATCTCAAAGGAAGTATGCTTTGGATTTGCTAAAAGAGGCTGGTGATCTAGGAGGAAGAGCTGCAAAGACTCCACTTGAAGATGGGTACAAAGTGATGCGTGAGGGGGAGATTGAGGATAAACCATTTGAAGATGTCAAGCACTATAGAAGAATGGTGGGAAAACTCATCTATCTCACCATCACAAGACCAGATATATGCTTTGCAGTGAACCAAGTGAGCCAGCAGATGCAAGCACCAAAGATTCATCATTGGAACATGGTTGAGAGGATACTAAGGTATCTAAGAGAAGCACCAGGACAAGGAATATGGATGGGATGCAACAAGAGCACAGAGATAGTTGGATACTGTGATGCTGATTGGGCAGGAGATAGAGTTGATAGGAGATCAACTACTGGCTATTGCACCTTCATTGGAGGCAACTTGGTGACTTGGAAGAGCAAGAAACAAAAGGTTGTGTCATGTTCAAGTGCTGAAGCTGAATATAGGGCAATGAGGAAGCTTACAAGTGAGTTGATCTGGATCAAGGGGTTGCTTAAGGACTTGGGGATTGAGTTCACAACACCTATCACCATGCATTGTGACAACCAGGCGGCTATACACATTGCCAGCAACTCTGTCTTCCATGAGAGAACCAAACACATTGAAGTTGATTGTCACAAGGTGAGGCAAGCTGTTGAGCAGAAGGTCATACTCCCATGCTACACCAGAAGTGAAGATCAGTTGGCTGATATCTTCACCAAGGCTGCAAGTTCTAAAGTCTGCGAGTTCATTCATTCAAAGCTTGGACTTGTGGATCTTTCATCTCAGTGATCCCCTCGTCATGAAGTGTTCTACTCTTTCCTTGATATGTTTTTGTCCCACTGGGTTTTGCATATCAAGGTTTTAATGAGGGAATGCTTCATGGTCTTCCAAGCTTGACTTGTTCCACATGGTCAAGCTTGAGGGGGAGTGTTGAGATGAAGCAATAAAACCAGTGATGAACCAAGATCTAAGAGAAATGTGGAGAATAGAAGTTGAATAAAGAAAACAAAGAAGAGATGTTGATCTGAGAGATCAAATGACTAGTTGGATTCTTATCAAACCAGGATGAAACAAGAGAGTCTAAGAAGCTTTATTTGGAACCACTAATCAGAATGGAGAATAACTCGCCAGGAAGTTAAATAAATCTCACAATATTCATATTAAGAAGTATGAGACCTTCAGTGAGTGATATAAAGAGACATATGGTTTATCTTCATGATTCTTCAAACCAGGATGAACCACGATCTAAGAAGCTTTATTTGGAACCACTAATCAGTGGAGAATAACCAGGAAGTTGAATAAATCTCATAAGTGTTGTGAGAAGAAGATATCCCACTCTCTCTATCCGTTGATTCTCTCTCTGTCTCTCTCTTGACATATGGCATTATCTTCATGATTCTTATCAAACCAGGATGAACCACGATCTAAGAAGCTTTATTTGGAACCACTAATCAGTGGAGAATAACCAGGAAGTTGAATAAATCTCATAGGAGTTGTGAGTAAGAAGATATCCTCTTTCTATCCAGATGATTCCATTAGCCTGTTCGGACATATGCAATTATCTTCATGATTCTTATCAAACCAGGATGAACCACGATCTAAGAAGCTTTATTTGGAACCACTAATCAGTGGAGAATAACCAGGAAGTTGAATAAATCTCATAGGAGTTGTGAGTAAGAAGATATCCCACTTTCTATCCAGATGATTCCAGATTAGCCTGTTCGGACATATGGCAATATCTTCATGATTCTTATCAAACCAGGATGAACCACGATCTAAGAAGCTTTATTTGGAACCACTAATCAGTGGAGAATAACCAGGAAGTTGAATAAATCTCATAAGTGTTGTGAGCAAGAAGATATCCCACTTTCTATCCAGATGATTCCAGATTAGCCTGTTCGGACATATGGCATTATCTTCATGATTCTTATCAAACCAGGATGAACCACGATCTAAGAAGCTTTATTTGGAACCACTAATCAGTGGAGAATAACCAGGAAGTTGAATAAATCTCATAGGAGTTGTGAGTAAGAAGATATCCCACTTTCTATCCAGATGATTCCAGATTAGCCTGTTCGGACATATGGCAATATCTTCATGATTCTTATCAAACCAGGATGAACCACGATCTAAGAAGCTTTATTTGGAACCACTAATCAGTGGAGAATAACCAGGAAGTTGAATAAATCTCATAGGAGTTGTGAGTAAGAAGATATCCCACTTTCTATCCAGATGATTCCAGATTAGCCTGTTCGGACATATGGCAATATCTTCATGATTCTTATCAAACCAGGATGAACCACGATCTAAGAAGCTTTATTTGGAACCACTAATCAGTGGAGAATAACCAGGAAGTTGAATAAATCTCATAAGTGTTGTGAGCAAGAAGATATCCCACCTTCTATCCAGATGATTCCAGATTAGCCTGTTCGGACATATGGCAATATCTTCATGATTCTTATCAAACCAGGATGAACCACGATCTAAGAAGCTTTATTTGGAACCACTAATCAGTGGAGAATAACCAGGAAGTTGAATAAATCTCATAGGAGTTGTGAGTAAGAAGATATCCCACTTTCTATCCAGATGATTCCAGATTAGCCTGTTCGGACATATGGCAATATCTTCATGATTCTTATCAAACCAGGATGAACCACGATCTAAGAAGCTTTATTTGGAACCACTAATCAGTGGAGAATAACCAGGAAGTTGAATAAATCTCATAAGTTTTGTGAGCAAGAAGATATCCCACCTTCTATCCAGATGATTCCAGATTAGCCTGTTCGGACATATGGCAATATCTTCATGATTCTTATCAAACCAGGATGAACCACGATCTAAGAAGCTTTATTTGGAACCACTAATCAGTGGAGAATAACCAGGAAGTTGAATAAATCTCATAGGAGTTGTGAGTAAGAAGATATCCCACTTTCTATCCAGATGATTCCAGATTAGCCTGTTCGGACATATGGCAATATCTTCATGATTCTTATCAAACCAGGATGAACCACGATCTAAGAAGCTTTATTTGGAACCACTAATCAGTGGAGAATAACCAGGAAGTTGAATAAATCTCATAAGTGTTGTGAGCAAGAAGATATCCCACCTTCTATCCAGATGATTCCAGATTAGCCTGTTCGGACATATGCCATTATCTTCATGATTCTTATCAAACCAGGATGAACCACGATCTAAGAAGCTTTATTTGGAACCACTAATCAGTGGAGAATAACCAGGAAGTTGAATAAATCTCATAGGAGTTGTGAGTAAGAAGATATCCCACTTTCTATCCAGATGATTCCAGATTAGCCTGTTCGGACATATGGCAATATCTTCATGATTCTTATCAAACCAGGATGAACCAATATGTAAGAAGCTTGATTGGGAACCACTAATCAGTGGAGAATAACCAGGAAGTTGAATAAATCTCATAGGAGTTGTGAGTAAGAAGATATCCCACTTTCTATCCAGATGATTCCAGATTAGCCTGTTCGGACATATGGCAATATCTTCATGATTCTTATCAAACCAGGATGAACCACGATCTAAGAAGCTTTATTTGGAACCACTAATCAGTGGAGAATTGGAACCCAGTGGAGAATAATCCAGATGATTCCAGATTAGCCTGTTCGGACATATGCCATTATCTTCAATTCTTATCAAACCAGGATGAACCACGATCTAAGAAGCTTTTATTTGGAACCACTAATCAGTGGAGAATAACCAGGAAGAATAAATCTCATAATGTTGTGATCCCACTTTCTATCCACCAGATTAGCCTGTTCGGACATATGGCAATATCTTCATGATTCTTATCAAACCAGGATGAACCACGATCTAAGAAGCTTTATTTGGAACCACTAATCAGTGGAGAATAACCAGGAAGTTGAATAAATCTCATAAGGTTGTGAGCAAGAAGATATCCCACCTTGGCTATCCAAAGTTCCAGATTAACCTGTTCAGACATATGGCAATATCTTCATGATTCTTATCAAACCAGGATGAACCACGATGTTGAAGAAGCTCCACTAATCAGAATGAGAAGAATAAGTTTGGTGTTGTGATTAAGAAGATATCCCACCTTTCACTTACTGATTCAAAAGCATAGCCATTATTCAATTCAAGGAAGAAATCTAGTTTAAGCAAACCACTTGATTGTCCAGTGTTGAGATCTCATAGGAAGAAGATGGTTTGACAATGAATGCAAGATGAACATATGATCATTCTTTTGATCAAAGAAATCTTAAGAAGATGTCGGTCAATGCAGACTAAGGTCATGGAGAATAGTTAATAAAAACTGTTGAAGAGAAGAGCTCATTCAAATCATTTGAATCTTCAAACCATGTGAGGCAATATTAAGGGAAGTTTGACAACTCTCTAGTCCTCTTCTTCTCTCTCTCTCTCTCTCTCTCTATCCTTGGATGTAACATCTCTCTTCATTTGTTCTCTCTTTATTTGGAACTAACATGGTATCAGAGCTATTCTCTTGATAAGTCTTCTGTTCTCATCAATTCCCAGACTTTTGTATCTCAGATCTCTCTCAATCTTTTCTCATGATCACTCTTTTACTAAATTATTATGGTCTCAGAGCCAGGATTTCTTTTATTTCTTGGATAATAAACAAATTAATCATGTGTTCTTGAGTGTTCTTGGTGTTCCGCTTCTCCCCATTTCTCTCTTTCTTGGTTGTTCTCACTTCAAGTTAAATAGTCTCTGTTTGTTACTATCCTATTTTATCTTGAGTTTATTCAACCTTGATTCTGAAACTTGTTTTTCCTCAGTTCAGAGAGATCTACTTTTCTTCTTCTGGAAGTTCTTCAAAAAAAAAAAAAATCTCCAGATGGGTTCTTGGTGTGGAAATGAAGGCTAGAGAAGATGGAGAACTACAGACACAGTGAAGAATTCCAGTTACTACTCAAGGGAGGAAACTATGTGGTGGTCTAGGATGGTGACAGCCCTTGGAGGAAGAGGACTTTGGCAGCATGTGACTTCAAGCTCAGCTCCAAAGCAAATCACCCAAGGAGAAGATGGCAAGGAGATTGTAGTGGTAGATGAAGGCAAATGGGCTCAGGAAGATCTCATGGTGCTGTCTATCTTGCATAGCTCTCTTGATGGTCCATTAATGGATCTCTGGATGCTTCATAGTTTCTACTGTGAGACACCAAAACAGTTGTGGGACACTTTGCAAAGGGTTTATGGCAACACTTCAAACCTCACCAGAATCTATGAAGTGAAGAGAGCCATCAACAACTTGCAGCAAGAAGAAGGAGACTTCACCAAGCATCTTGGGAAGTACAGTCAGCTATGGTCTGAGCTAGAGATGCTAAGACCAAGCACCAATGACCCTGATACACTTGAAGCCAGGCGTGAGCAAGACAAAGTCTTTGGACTGCTTCTCACACTCAATCCAAGCTTCAATGATGTGGTGAGGCACATACTAAGAGACAAGGAGCTTCCAAGCTATGATGAAGTGTGTGCTCAACTACAAAAGGAGATAGGCTCAGATGGACTCTTTGGTGGTGGAAAAGGAGAGTTATCTATGGTACACAAGGCTGAGAAGATGGAGAGTGCAGCAGCTAACAAGGCTTACTATAAACCAAGAGGAGGAGGAGACAAGTCAGTGACTTGTGAGCATTGCAAGAAGAGTGGACACTCCAAGACCAACTGCTGGATTCTCCATCCTCATCTCAGGCCTGCCTCAGCTAACAAGTACAGCCAGGCCAGAGCACATGAAGCAAGAGGTCAAGAGCAGCCAGTACTAGCAAGAAGTCATGCGCATGGGAGATGATGGGAGAGCCTTGGCCTCTCTACTCCACACTGGTGGTCCTTGATGCCTCATCACGCCATGTCTCACCATCTCATTTGGATGCTAGGATCATCAGAAGTCAGACATTGAGCTCAAGATAGCATGGTTGATCAAAGCCTCAATGCAAATCTCTGGTAACTATTAATTAATGCTTTAATTTCTATTCCATCTAGCATGCTTGCTCTTACTGCTAAATGCATCAAAACCTTTAATCATTGATTCAGGAGCCTCTCATCATATGATTAGGGATGCTAGACTGATTAGTGATATTAAACCAGCTCTAGGCAGTGTTGTGATTGCAAATGGTGATAGGATTCCTATTAAAGGAATAGGAAATCTTAAGCTGTTTGATAAAGAGTCTCAAGCTCTTTATATGCCTGATTTCACTTCAAATTTATTATCTGTTAAAAGAGTTACTAATGACCTGAATTGCAATGTTATTTTCAGTCCTAATGATGTTTGTTTTCAGGATATTAAGACCAGTAAGATGCTGGGAAAAGGTGTGAGCAAGGGAGAGCTTTACTTGCTTGAAGATACCAATCTATCAGATTTATCTACTGCTTTTAATTCTGTTTTAGCTAGTAAAAATGCATTGTGGCATGCTAGACTAGGACACCCTCATAATAAGGCTTTTAAACTGATGTTGCCAGGTGTTTCTTTTGAGAATAATGATTGTGAAGCTTGTATTTTAGGCAAGCATTGTAAAACTGTTTTTCCAAACTCTTCTACTGTTTATGAAAATTGTTTTGATCTTATTCACTCTGATGTTTGGACTGCTCCTTGCTTGTCTAGAGATTCTCATAAGTATTATGTCACATTCATTGATGAAAAATCCAAATACACCTGGTTAACTTTAATTCCAACCAAAGATAGGGTGCTTGATGCTTTTATTAATTTTCAAAACTATGTAACTAACCATTACAATGCCAAGATAAAAATTTTCAGGTCTGATAATGGAGGAGAGTACACTAGCAATGCATTCAAGCAACACCTAGCAAAACATGGAATCTTGCATCAAACAAGCTGTCCATACACACCACAACAAAATGGAGTTGCTGAGAGGAAGAATAGGCATCTCATGGAGGTGGCAAGGAGCATGATGTTTCAGTCTAATGTTCCTAAGAGATTTTGGAGTGATGCTGTGATCACAGCTTGCTATCTGATCAACAGGATTCCCACCAAAGTTCTCAAAGATGTCTCTCCCTTTCAGGTATTAAACAAAATCAAACCTCCATTAGATCATTTGCGTGTGTTTGGGTGTGTGTGCTATGTGATGGTGCCTAGTGAGATGAGAAACAAGCTGGAAGCAAGAAGTAAGAAGGCAATGTTTGTGGGATATTCCCACACACAAAAGGGATACAAGTGCTATGATCCTGACACAAGAAGAGTGTTAGTATCAAGAGAAGTGAAGTTCATAGAAGAAAGAGGGTACTATGAGGAGCAGAATCAGGAAGATTTGAAGGATCTTCACAAGGACCATCTGATAGAGCAAACAACCTGAGAACCATTATGGAGAGTTTGGGAATCAGCCAACCTCAAAGATCAGTGGATCAAGTCAAGTACAGCAGAACACCATCAAGCATCAGAAGTAGTGGAAGCTGCTCCCCAACCTTGATGATGTGGGGGGAGAGAGTCAGTAGTGAGAAGAGAGAGAGCCAGTGGTCATCTTGATCCTGAGGGGGCTCATGATCAAGGTGAATGAAGCACCAGAAAGAGCTGAAGAGAGTCAACAGTTCATGATCAAGATGGAGAAGAATCAAGAATGAGTCAGTGTAGTCAGAACAAGAAGCAAGTGAGTAGAAGAGCAGCAACCAGATCAACCATTTGAGAAGAAGCACTAGGGTGAGGAAGGATCCATCAAACTGGACCAGCACTAGAGTGTACTTCAACTCCAATGCAGTGGCTCATCCTACTCAAGCAGTGTGTTCCTTTGCTCAATATCCAGAAGAACATTGTGCTTTTCAAGTGAGCTTGGATGAGAGTTATGTTCCAAGAAGCTATGAGGAAGCAATGGCACTGGATGAGTGGAGAGAATCAGTGGGAGATGAGATAGGATGCTATGATCAAGAATGATACATGGTATGAGAGTGCTTTGCCAAAAGGAAAGAAGGCAGTGTCTAGTAAATGGATCTTCACTATCAAGTATCTTCCAAATGGGAAGATAGATAGGCGCAAGACAAGATTGGTTGCAAGAGGGTACACTCAAACCTATGGAGAAGACTACATTGATACATTTGCACCAGTGGCTAAGCTTCACACCATAAGAGTTGTTCTCTCCTTGGCTGTGAACTTGAATGGGATCTTTGGCAAATGGATGTCAAGAATGCATTTCTTCAAGGAGAATTAGAAGATGAAGTGTACATGTTGCCACCACCAGGAATGGAAGACATGGTCAAACCAGGAAATGTACTTAGATTGAAGAAGGCAATCTATGGATTGAAGCAATCACCAAGAGCCTGGTATCACAAGCTTAGCACAACCCTTAATGGAAGAGGGTTTGTGAAATCAGAATCTGACCATACTCTCTTCACTCTCACCAGCAAGCAAGGTATCATTGTAATCCTTGTCTATGTTGATGATATTATCATCACTGGCAGCAACAAGGAAGGTATAACTTCAACTAAAGCTTTTCTTAAATCCTCATTTGATATTAAAGATTTGGGAGAGCTTAAGTACTTCCTTGGGATTGAAATATGCCGCTCTAAAGAGGGGCTTTTCTTATCTCAAAGGAAGTACACACTTGATCTTTTAAATGAGGCAGGAGAGCTTGGTGGAAGAGTAGCTAAGACACCACTTGAAGAGGGTTACAAGGTATTGCGTGAGGGGGAGTTTGAAGATACACCATTTGGAGACTTCAAACTCTATAGAAGAATGGTGGGGAAGCTGATCTATCTCACCATCACAAGACCAGACATTTGCTTTGCTGTGAACCAAGTGAGCCAGCATATGCAAGCACCAAAGGTTCACCATTGGAACATGGTGGAGAGGATCTTGAGATACCTAAGGGAGGCTCCTGGTCAAGGTGTTTGGATGGGTTGCAACAAGAGCACAGAGATTGTAGGGTATTGTGATGCAGATTGGGCTGGTGATAGAGTGGACAGGAGGTCTACTACTGGCTATTGCAC
>NW_026722456.1:0-7644 GCF_029784015.1 Lycium ferocissimum | reverse complement strand
CCCTCGGCCCCCCTTCCCCAAAAGGTTCCGGAAAAGTTTGGGCATATTATGATTTTAAGTCATTTGGAACTTTTGGAGCGAAGTCACGTCATGGGATTCGTTGTAGGCCCCCATAAGCCGTCTTTTTGTTAATGTGAAAACCGATTGTGCTTTGGGAAGGGTTTGTGTTTGATTTGAAATTATGTATTTATGATTTGGCCAAGGGCCCAATGTGAGTACGAGTATTACGTTAGTCTGAGGGTTCGCTCGGCCCTGGGTAAGGGTTGGGTGCCCATCACACCCTATCGGAAATTGGGGTGTGACAAATATGTCCCAGAAATGCCACTGAAGTCAGCCAGAATTCACACTTAGAAAATTTAGCATACGACACGGGTGTCAAGCGTGCCAAGTGCAGCCCTCAAATGATTTGCATGTTCTACTTCTAATCGAGAATAAACCAAAATATCATCGATAAACACAATCACGAACATATCCAGGAACGGTCTGAATACCCGATTCATCAGGTCCATAACACGTCGGGGGCATTAGTTAGCCTAAAAGACATCACTCCGAATTCATAGTGCCCATACCGGTCCCGAATCTTTGTCTTAGGGAATATCGACCTCTCATACCGGTACGATAGATAACGACCGTAGGTCTATCTTCGAAACACTGCACTGCCAATCGATCAAACAAATCATCAATCCCGGGGAGGGGATATTTATTCTTGACGACACCTTGTTAGTCACCGTAATCAATGCACATCCCGCGCCGATCCATCCTTCTTTCTCACAAACAATACCGCGCTCCCTAGGGTGATGTGCCTGGCCTAATAAAGCCCTTCTCCTAATAAATCTCTCGACCGTTCTTTCTCTTTCAATTCTTTCAGTGTGCCGTTACGTACGGAGGGAATAGAGATAGCCGAGTATCCGGCAACAAATCAATAGCAAACTCTATCTCGCTCGGGAGGAAGACCCGAGTTTCATCGTAAAGAATACATCTAAAAATTAGTTAACCACTCGGAGATCGACCGCAGTCGGTGCCTGCGCTCTAATTCATGAACACGGACCCGATGATAAATATACCCTTTCGATCATTTTTCTTGCCTTGAGGTATGAAATAAACTTACCCTACGACGCCGTATTACTCGGCCCATTCTATAAGCTCGGTTCCCCGGAAATTGGAAACGGACTATCTTTTTTTGACGATCAACATTAGCATAACAAAAAGCTAGCCAATCCATACCCATAATCACGTCGAACCTCGGTCATATCTAACTGCACGAGTATCGGCCTTAGTACAAAATGCGGCCCGGATAATCACGAACAATCTCCTATAAATCCGGCCGGCTATAACGAGTCCCTCACTGCGTGCTTCTCAAAGTATTGCTCTATTGGCTCGGATTCTATCCCAATTTTATTAGCAACAAGGGGAGAATATATGATAATGTAGAACTGTGGATCCAATCGACACATACACGTCTCGAGAGAAAACCAAAGAATATACTTGTGACGACATTAGCGACGCCTCCGGTCTGTCCCGGCCGGCTAATGCATAAATGCGATTCGAAGGACCGTGGGAACTAGGAACCCACCACGACCCCTCGCCCTCGGCCCGGCGATGGCCGGCATACCTCGCCGCGGGGCGCATGTATACGAGGGATGAAGATGAACCACCGGGCTGACCCGGGGGACCGAGCGCGCCGCTCGCACCACCTCTAACCGTGATAATCTCTCATCGAAGGATAGCCCACCCGGCCGTGGTAAAGCACGCACCGATGGCACGAAAATATACTCCCGGGTCTTGTCTCCCACGCGGGGAACACGGAGGTACGGGTGGTCTCATCGACTAGCACGGAACCCTCTACGTCCAACGTGGGCACGAAAACACGAAGCTACCGGGCTCGCCCCCGAATAACTTTGCACCCTGATCTCCGGTCGGTACCGCGGCGTGCCCCTTTTTGGGGGGGAATTTTCCGGTGCCGAGGCCCCCCGCCTCGAAAACCCCGGGAAATTATCCGAAGGGATCTACCCCGGGGGGGGCCGGCCCCCGTCTCCCCCATGGGTGGCCCGCCCCCCGCGTCCGTCCTCCATGTTTCCGGGAGGCCCCGTAAGGGGCAATACCCCTCCCGGTCGGGCCCCATCACCAAGGGGAAATCAAGGGGTTTCGACCCCCCCCATATCGGTGCACCCGGCCGGGTCATGCCCCTTTTGTAGGCGCTATTTTCCCCCGGGGGCCAAAACCTCCCCCGGACCCCAAACCGGCCGTTTTTCTGTTTTAACAAGCGGGGGCTGCCCCCCCGGCTCGTCCCCCCCCCGGGGCGAAAAAGGGGCCCGGGAAAGGCCCCCGGAAAGGGGCCCCCCCGGTAGGGGCCGGGGGGGCACCGCCCTTCCGGACACTCCCGACTCATACCAATTGGGCGCTACATCGTGCAACCGGTTGACCCCAATCTAAACCGACCGTCTCGAAGCACTAATCAATCACAGATACGCCGCATCTGCCGTATGAACTCATGAGGTCTTCCCCCTCATGGCTTTCTGACCCGAAGAATTCTGGTGGGCTCCACAAAGTAGAAAATCACGGGCCTCCGACTATGACGCCGTTCGCACGATCATCCCTCGCTCCCCCGTCCGGACTCCGCCCTCGCGCCCTCAACCGAGTCAATAATCGGACCGCCTCTCGCGAGGGACCCGTCCGCCCTCGGCCGGGGGGGCCGGAGGTACGAATACTTTGGTGCCGGCGAGGCGGCGGTGGAGCGGCCCCTCGTCTTGCGGTGTCGCTCCAAATCCCTCCGATACCGGCGGCGTAGTTAACCAGCCGTCGAGGCATAATCTCTCGGCTCAAACCGAGCACGAGCCCTAGTAGTCATCGGGCTCTCTGTCTCACTCCGCCGCTGTAGACTTGCCCTTACGGGCGGTGGCCTTCCTCGGAGGCATCGCCGAAAACATAACATTTCGTCGAAAGAGTCATCCCGATAACATGTGCCTCTATCGCACGATCTAAGATCGAAGAAAAGACAACATCCTAAATGTCCTGTAGCCTCCGTTTATAGATGTGGTGCACAACACACCGATAAACAAGACTCTATCGGACACGGTCCGCAGACATTCCCGAGTACGAACCGCTGCGATACTCACTTCGTCACGACCCAACCCCGTAGTTATGACTAGGTCCGGGCTGGGCACCCAAACACATTCAAAAATCCGAGTTGTAAACAGATGACTTATACGGACATAAATATCAAACGCTCGTCTAGATTATATCAAACCCGTTCGAAACAAATCTCAAACACAATGAATATATATCAAAGCCGACAAGGCTATCAAATGGCACATCGGCCCAAAACATATACAAATGCAAGCCGACGAGGGCGCCATGGCGAATGGGATCGCCCGTAACATATATCATACAAACAACCGTACAAAATGGGCATAACCCACATACATGTCCACGTACCTTAAACACGATCGTAATCATATGGCGGGACAGGGCCTCGCCGTACCCCTGAACCAATATATACAAATGCAACAAACGAATATATACCAAAATGTGGCTCTGGAATAAGGGGAGCACTCCAAACAGCAGAAGAAGGTGTCCTAAACTGGTGGATCACCAAACTGTGCGTCTGTACGATAGGGGGTCAGTACGAAATATGTACTGAGTATGCAAAGCAGAAGGTACAGTAATAAATCTGAGTCATAATAGAAAGCAATATGGAAAGTAGTACATATCCAAAAATATCAAAATGTTTATTTTCAAAATACAAATCATGCATAGGGGCCGTAAAATATGGTCGCCCGCCCGTCGATGGCGCCACTAACACGGATAACACCGTAAAGTTTCAAATCTCCGAATCCCCGTCACATATCACAACACAGCATAACGCCAAATACAGCATAACACCCAATATAAGAGAAACCCGACCCTCGAGCGAGGAGATCGATGAACCGTAAACACAGCATAACACTGGAGTATATCATAATGCGCACGACAAACGAGAACCGGCCCGGACTCCTACGAAAGATATATTGTAATGCACGAGCGGAGTCGCGAGGAATCATATGCATAAAATCATTGTCATAAATCCAAAAGATAAGTAAAATAGTCATATTTGAAATCGGAATAATAATTACAACATTTTCTTTCAAAAGTTGTCGAAATTACATAAAGGAACGTCGCGGGACCCACGGACGGGCGTAGGCCCGAGCTGGGCCCGCCTATGGAAAACATACTCATCCTACATCATACAACCTTCTACGAAAATCTCAAAGCAATCCGAGCTTTTCTATGAAAGTTATGGGCGTTTGTAGTTTTAGAATCGTTAAAGAATAAACTCTTTAAAAAAACAAACTTTCATGCAACCTTTACAAATCAATAATTCCAAGGACATAAGGATCAACATTTCATCCCATCAACATATGAATACCAAGAAACAAATGCGTATCATAGACGTGCTCGGATTGCGAGAATAGATTTTCCTCGAGGCTCGTGTCATAGCCTATTTGTACTAAGGCATGCCAAAGAAGAAAGGTTGGCTTTACATACCTCAAACGCTCTCCAAGATAACCCAAATTCAAGCTAAACCCAACCTACATCTCGGGCTTCCCAAGATCTACAAACAAGTCATAATGTGTCAAACATTAGCTATAGACATTTTGGGAATTTAATTCCAATTTAGCCCTTAATTCTACAGAAATTTGGGCAGCATTTCCCCTGTAAATAGGCCACCCCGAGAATTTAAATCGGCCAAATCAATCAACAACAACAACAACAACCAACCTAGCAACATCAATAACCAATCCGGAAGGCGATATAACATTAATAGCTCTGTTTTCCATCATTCAACAACATTCATAAATTCAATTCAACTACTACCTTCAAGCCAACATCGATGCTTATACATTCAAATACTAACCCGAACCCATACCAACAATATTTAAAGACATTCCTAAGCAATTCATATAACATTTCCACAATCCAACAATTTCTCCAATTCACCCGAAATCAGTCAACCCCAAACCCGAGAACCTCACTTTAATACATTCCTCATTTTCAAATCATGATTTGCATCCACAATTCACATTCTAACAATGCTATTCTCATCAATATACAAATTACATTAAATGTACAATAACCTCCAAATCAGTCCGCAACAATTACAACATCAATTTGAGTCATTAAACATTCATTTCCAACATAGAATTCATAACGACGACGACTAAAACATTAAGCGATATTAATTCGTTCATTGTCATATAATATGACCCATTTTCGGCCAACATACCAACATGCACATATGGATAATTCTAATTCTTTTTCTTCACACTACAACCATCAACATACTATATAGAACTTAATTCATCACTTCAATATAACACAACACACACACCTCACACGGCCAAACCTCTCTCTGTGGCCTCAACTCTAACATACTATATTTCATGAATTTCCTCCATTTTAACATACTACAACATGCATACAACCTTTATAACACATAAACAAGATCAAATCTTACCTTTCTTCCTTCAACTTCACAATAGGCTAGGGTTTCCAAGGATGAAAACTAGCGGGTTGATCGCTCCAACAACACTTTCACGCTACTTAGGGACCTCAAAATAGTGGGTTTTCATCAAAGAAATAATTTTGGCAAGGCTAGAAATGGAGTTGGTTTTCTTGCTCTCTTGGCCGAGAGCCTCCTTTTGTGGTGTTCTTCACTTCTATTTTTTTGGCTAAGTGTTGGAATGACTTAAGATGACTTAGAAGTCATCTTTTGTTCTATAATATGAAGTGCAATAAAAGCTCCTTGGCCCACACAAGTGTTGGACCAATTAAAATTGTCCACAAATTGTGTGGGCCTTCTCCAAGCCACACGGCTACAACATGGAAAAATGGATGATTTTCAACTTCCATAAATTCCAATTTTGGTCCCAAATTTTTCTAATTGTTCCATGCCAACAAATTCATGCACAACTTATGACTCAAAATATAATCGAAGGTCAAAAGTCTCGACTTTGCATCCCGGAATGGTTTTGTCCTTAACTTATCATAATTAATCTGGATTGTTCCAATGTACAACAATGCGGGATATAACAGTTATATCTTAAGGAAATAGTGTGACTCCATGGTATTCCAAAGGTCTATTATCACAGATAGGGGAGCACAATTTACAGCTAAATTTTGGAAGTCTTTCCAAGAAGGTTTGGGTACTCAGGTGAGGCTTAGCACAACATTTCATCCGCAAACTGATGGGCAAGCCGAACTCACTATTCAGACCTTGGAAGATATGCTACGGGCATGTGTATTAGATTTCGGTGGTAGTTGGGATGACCACTTACCTCTTATTGAGTTTGCATATAACAACAGCTATCATTCTAGTATTCGAATGGCTCCATATGAAGCCTTATGTGGAAGAAAGTGTAGATCCCTAATTGGGTGGTTTGAAGTAGGAAAGGCACAACTAATAGGTCCAGAATTGATTCAACAAGCGGTGGAAAAGGTCAAGGTGATCCGAGACCGACTATTGACAGCCCAAAGTCGCCAAAAATCTTATGCGGACAACCGTCGACGAGACCTAGAATTTCAAGTGGATAATTAGGTGTTCTTAAAGGTGTCACCAATGAAAAGTGTGATGAGATTTGGTAAGAAAGGAAAGTTGAGTCCTCGGTACATTGAACCTTACAAAATTGTCCGCAAGGTGGGTCAAGTAGCTTACGAATTGGACTTACCCTCAGAACTGGAATCAGTCCATCCGGTTTTTCATGTCTCAATGCTCCGTAACTGTGTCAGAGATCCTACTAGGATCGTGCCAGTGGATGATGTTCAAGTGACAGAAAGGTTGGCTTATGAAGAAGTACCCATTGCCATACTAGATAGGCAAGTACTGAGAGTTAGAAATAAAGAAGTAGCCTCAGTTAAGGTTTTATGGAGAACCAACAACAGAGAAGAAATGACTTGGGAGGCAGAAGAAAATATTAAGTCCAAGCACCCATACTTATTTCATCCCCCGGAAGAGATCCAAGATGAAACATCAGGATTATGAGGCATGTATGTTTTCCTTTTTACGCATTTGGGTCGTGTGTGGCCAAACTTTATTGCGATTATGTTGTAGCCCTGTGAGGCATTGTTATTATGGGCCATTGTGATAGGATGGTACTGCCACATTACAGGGGAAACTCTGGTTAAATTTTAGTAGAATTTTCGAGAATTTAACATTCGAGGACGAACGTTCTAAAAGGGGGGAAGAATGTTACACCTCGAAAAATTTTCCGTTGATGCACAGTGAATAGGCTAACGAAGGGCACGAAGTATACGATGTTTCCATAAGTAAAAAATAGTATTTAATGGTTCTAATTGAGATTTCAAAGACATTCGAGGTAAGAGAAGAAAGTTCGTCAAGAAAAGGCGAGGTATACGTTGTGCATCGGAAGGGATTCACAAAGACTATGTCAATGATGGCTTAATAACGTCTTGCAAAGAAGTTATAACATCCCCTAGGTTGTTAATGAAGTGTTAAACAAATGTTAGAAGGTTCCGTAAGGATTGGAGATCAAGCAGACAGAAAATCGTTTCAAAATGGAGGTTACCGACCCAACATACGGCCCGTATAAGGGGGCCCTATAACCAAGAAGAAATTTTTCTTTCCCCGGTGAACCACGGAAAAACATA
>NW_026722455.1:0-21947 GCF_029784015.1 Lycium ferocissimum | reverse complement strand
TTTTATGTTGGATATTCCGAGCTAATCGCGATAAGTTAAGGACAAGACTATTTTGGGATACGAGGTACAGACTTTTAATCCCCGATTTTATTTTAAGGCTCAAGTTGCTTATAATCTTATTGGTATGGAATATTAAGGAATATTGGGGGTTAGAGGTTAATTAAGGAAAGTTAATTATTTCATGAAATGGAAAAAAAAGGGCCAAGTGGCCGTGTGGCTTGGGTGTGGACTCCCACCCATGGCTTGGCTAAACTTGATTGCTTCAAGCCATGAAAGGGGGCATGTGTCCACCTTGTATTTGTAGAGGCTATATATATATATATATATATATATAGACAAGAGATGAAAAAGCAAGACATGATTCATCATTTTCAACTTTAGAAACTTGGAGAAGCATGGAGAGAAACTTGGAGACTTTCGGCCATAGCCCAGCCGAACTTGGTACCATGAGAATTGATCAAGAAAAATAATTTTCTTCTAGCATTTCAACCAATTGGAAGGTCCTAAATAACGTGGAGTGGTTGTTGGAACAATTAAACCATTCATTTTTGCAATTTACAACTCTCGCCAAGTTGAGGAGTGAAGTGGAAAAGGTAAGGTTTAATCTTCTTTTACATGTGTTATGGATGGTTTGTGCATGTTGTAGTGTGTAGAAATGAATGAAATTCATGGAACCATATATGTTGATGTTGAGCCGTGTATGGGCTATTTTGTGTAGGAAGAATGAATTAAATTTACTTAGTATTTTGGTTGTTGTTGTTGTGGATTCTATGATGAAAATGAAGGGTTAATGGTTCAAGTTGAAGTTGTAATCGTTGTGGGTGTTGTAGAAGCTAACGTGATTTTAATATGATTTCTTGTATTTATGAGAATGATGTTGTTAACGTGTGAATTGTTGGTATAGTTCATGAATTTGGAAGAGAGGAATGTGTTGTTGTTGTTTTATTGAGTTTGGAGGTTTCGTGTGGTATTGTGTGTTGGTTGGGCCGTTTTGAATATTGTGTGGATTGTTTTAAGTGTTCTTGGGTTTTGTTTGAATGATCTCGGGTTAGTACTTGAACGTGTTAGTATTGTTGTTGGCTTGCTTGTATGTGGTTGATTCGAATGTAAATGGAATGTTGTCGAATTATGTAGAAAAGAGTTACTAACGTTAGAATGCGTTTTGAATTAATTGTTGATATTGTTAGTATGGTTGTTGATGATTTGGCCGAGTTGAATTCTCGGGGTTACTGAATTTATAAAGGAAATGCTGCCCAAATTTCTGTAAATGAAGTGCTAGCCTAGGATTGGATTCTTAAGTGCCTATGGCTAATGTTTAGTATCTAATGACGTTGTTGTAGATCTTAGGAATTCCGAGACTTAAGTTCGGATTAGCTTAGGAAGCGGACAAAGTATGTAAAGCTTACCCTTTCTTTCTTTTGGCATGTCTTAGATGTAAGTAAGATATGATACGAGCCTTGGGGTAACTCTATTCATAAGATCCGAGCATGTCCATGATTCTTATTCACTTCTTGATGTTAGCATTCCTAATATAGTTGAGCTATGGCCCTTGTGTCTTTTGTATGATTGGATAGTAAATGTTGCATAAAGAGTTCTTGTTCCTAAAGGATTCTATGTTGAATAATGTCCGTAACTTTCATGAACGGGCTCGGATTGCTTTGATATGTTCGTAAAGTGTTCTCTAATGAATAATGTCCGTAACTTTCATAGGTGGGCTCGGATTGGTTTGATACATGACTATGATCCCCGAGACGTTATTTGATATAGTTTGTAATGATATTCAAAAAGTACTGAGTATGATTATTATTCGGATACTCTAGCGTTGATTTGTCTACTTATCTATTGAGTCTCAAAAGGATGATTTATGTGTATGTGGTTACTTACTACTCTGCTCGTGCGTATGATTGTTACATCTTTCACTGAGTCCCGGGCCAGGACATGTTTTCGTGCACAGCTCTACTGCATTGTTCACCGAGTCCCTCATTAGAGGACCGGGACACGTTATATGTATATGTATATGATGATACGATGATGGCGCCGAGCCCACAGGATGGGCCGAGTATGGTATACATGATGGAGACAGGATCTCTTTCACCGAGTCCCTCATTAGAGGGCCGGGACACGTTATTCACCGAGTCCCTCACTAGAGGGCCGGGACACGATATATGTATACATGATGGTGATATGATCTTATTTACCGAGCCCTTCACTAGAGGGCGGGACACGTTATATGTATACACGTAATGGAATGATTGTCGATTGTGTCACTAAGTCCCGTAACGGGTTGGATATGATATTGATATGCATGATTTGTGTTTAAGAGCAAGCGGGTTGGATATTCGGGTTATCGCCCTTGTTTCTGTACTTTTATCTCAGTTATGACTTTATTCTTGTATCTCATGCTTTACATGCTCGGTACATATTTAAATGTGACCTACGCTTTCTTCGGGGGGTCGCGTTTCGTACCCGCGGTACGAACGATCGTTTTGGTGATCCGCCAGTTTAGGAAATCCATTCTGCTGTCTTGAAGCGCTCCCTTGTTTCGAAGCCTATATTTGGTACAGACTCTTTCGTTGTATATGTGTACATCTATTCAGGTGTACGGCGGGGCCCTGTCCCGTCATATGATACTGTTGTTACTCTTAGAGGTCTGTAGACACATATGTGGGTTACGGATAGTTACTGTTCAGTTGCGTTCATATGATTTATGTTTTAGGGCGGTCCCATTCGCCGTAGCAGACTTATTGGCTTGCGTATGTATATATGTTTTGGGATGCTGCATGTTATGATAGCCTTGCCGGCTCGTATGCGATATTATCCGTTGGTGTTTGTAACTCCCGCAGGAGACAGGTTATTATGATATGTATATATATGCGACAGTTCTGAGACGACGTCTGACCTTTGTATATGTATAAGTGCTTTGTGTGCTGATTATGGTTAATAAGTGTGTACAGGTGCCCAGCTCGGGCACTAGTCAAGACCTATGGAGTCGGGTCGTGACAAAAGTGGTATCAGAGTGGTTCGTTCTCGGAGTGTCTACAGACCGTGTCTAGTAGAGTCTTGTTTATCGGTGTGTTGTGCACCACATCTATAAACAGGAAGCTACAGGACATTTAGGATGTCATCTTTCCTTCTTACTCTAGATCGTGCGATAGAGCTGTATTATCAGGATGATTCCTTCCTAACGGATTGTTATGTTTACAGCGATGCCTCCAAAGAAAGCGGCAACGGCCTAGAAGGGCAAGGCTGTGGCTGGAGAGACTAGCCAGATTCGGAGAGTTACTAGGGCCCGTGCCCGGCTTATGCACGGGTCGTGCTCGAGTCGGCGAGCTGCGCTGCACCGCCACTACCGGGGAGGGAGCGGCGGCAGCGCGGATCGGGGGCGGCCCGCGCCGGCTCACGAGGTTCCGGTGCCCAGAGCCTCCGGCTCCTCGGCCCGGGGGCGGAGGATAGGGCTATGAGAGATGCGGTCGATTCTTCGGCCGGACTAGTGGCGGGGCGGACTCGCGCGGCACGGGTTAGGAGGTGACTATCTTTGATAGGCATGATAGTTTGAGGGCCGTGATTTCTTGACTTGTAATCCCCCAGTTTCTACGGGTCCAAAGCCGGAGAGGATCCCCGAGGAGTTTATTCAACGGATGCGGCGCGCGGCGGGGATAATTAAGGCTTCGGGGGCGGGTCTATCGAGCTGGCTTCATATCGATTGCGTGATGTAGGCGGTTGGTGGTATGAGTCACGGGAGTTGTCCCGAGCGAGGGTGCTCCTACGGCGGTGTGGGATGAGTTCTACGAGAGGCCTTTCTTGGCCACTTTTTACCTCGGAGATGAGGCGAGCGAGTTGATAGATTCGTACATCGGCGGGAATGGCGGGAGTGTTCGGGATTATAGTCTCGAAGTTTGATTCGTTGGCTAGACATGCGCCTTATTGTAGGCGATATGGCTGATAGGGTGCATCATTATGTGAGGGGGTTAGATCGTTACTTGGTCGATAGCTGTATGATAATGGCTTCTCAGCCCGGTATGGATATTGCTCGAGTGCGGGCATATGCACAGGGAGTAGAGGATCGACATAGAGGGCGTCGGCCCCGACGAGAGATCACGACGGGGAGCTAGTCCCGAGAGAGGCTAGATCGGCTGGTTGTTACGGGGAGTTTAGGCG
The DNA here is from genome assembly GCF_029784015.1 of Lycium ferocissimum. Lineage (NCBI taxonomy): Eukaryota > Viridiplantae > Streptophyta > Magnoliopsida > Solanales > Solanaceae > Lycium > Lycium ferocissimum. Next base: position 17,789 of record NW_026722455.1, on the reverse strand, counting down.
GGCGGCCTCGACGGCGGTATAGTAGATATCCGCTTCTCGGCCCGGCCCGGAGTACACCCCCACAGTTCACGGGCAGGGGATCCGATAGTACAGGGTACTCAGGAGCAGGTCAGAGCTCCAGGGCTTCGGGTTCGCAGATGGACAGAGGTTTGAGCCAGACGAGGCCATCTATGCCTCAGTGCCCTCGGTGTGGCAGGCGCCATCCGGGGGAATGCCGTCTCGCAACAGGTGCTTGTTTTGCTTGCGGCCGTCAAGGCCATATCATGAGGGAGTGTACGTATGTGTGTAACCCGGGTGGCGCAGCTCAGCCTAATGGGTCAGTTGCTGGATCATCTTCCTCCGTAGCTACGCGCCCTGCAGGGCGGGGTTTTCAAGCACGAGCAGGCCGCTGTAGAGGTCGTGGCGGAGCTTCCAGTTTTAGCGGTCCCTCAAACCGCATATATGCCTTGTGTCGCACCCTAACCTGATAGGGTGTGATAGGCACCTGACCCTTACTTAGGGCCGAGCAAACCCGCTGACTCTCGTGATACTCATAACCATACTGGGCTCGCAAAACATGACATAAGTACATAATGAAAAATTTTCAGAAAACAAACATGCCTTTCATCTTTATCAAATCAAATAAAACTAGTATCGTATGAAATCTGCAAACATATGAAGTTCGTAACATAATGCATAATGATACATCGGCTTACATAGCCGCTTACAAAACTGACATCTTATATACACGACAACGTACGCAAAGTCTCTAACATAACTCCGGATATCATAACATAAGCACTCGGACTCGGCGGCCTCGGGAGGAAGTGGAGCTCGCGATCCGAGTTGGAACATCTTCTATTAACATTCTCTACTCATCTGTACACTTGCGTGGCATGAAACGCAGCCCCCGAAGAAAGGGGGCCAGTACGGAATATGTACTGAGCATGTAAAGCATGGAATACAGAAAACGAGGTCATAACCGAAGTAGGGAGTACAGAAAGTAAGCATAATAACCAGAATACCAAAATGCTTGCATCTGACATACAAATTACACATAAGAGGTACAGAAGACAAATACGATAATCAGAATGTCAAAATGCTTACTCCTGAAATACAGATCATGCATATCAGTGTCATGTATCATATCCGGCCCATAATGGAGCTAAGTGACATAAGTAAGTAATCATCATATACATAGGCATATATAACGTGTCCCGGCCCTCCTGTGAGGGACTCGGTAGTGAGATCATATAATCATCATGTATAGCTATCATATCATCATATACATATATACCGTACCCGGCCTACAGTGAGGGACTCGGTGAGTAAAATTATCATATCATCAAGCCATCATATATCATATCATATATCACCATGCCATCATATATCATATCATATATCACATGCGGTCCGTAATGGGACCCGGCGGACAGACTATGGTCGCCACTCCATCTTTGGCGCCATAACACATCATACTTCGGAATATTGCATATCTCCAAAATTATCATATCATACTCCGTATCACATCAGACTTCGTAACACATCATACTTCGTGTCACATCATACTTCGTAACACATCATACTTCGGAATGCACATCATACTTCAGAATACACATCATACTTCGGAATATAGCATAGTGCGCATGATAACATAACCGGCCCGGGACTCGGCGAAAGAGGTAATAACAGAATGCACGAGCAGAATCATGAGACACTATATGCAATCTAAAACATTCATAAAGACTCAATAGAGTAATCAAAACGAACTATCATTTACAAACCAGACAATAGCCAAATCAAGTTTCTTCCGAATGTCACTCGGGTACATATCAAATAGACCTTTAGAAATCATAGTTACGTATCAAAATCATATGCATAAAAATCCTCATTTCAGACTCACCAGATAAGTAAGTAATCATACTCGGGGGTCGGGATGATAGCCATATTATGCTCTTTCAAAAAGTCGTTAGGACTATACAAAGAAAGTCTCAGGGCCCACGGATATGCACCATACCAATCCGGGCCCGCCCACAAAAGTTAGAAATATTATACGTTATAGAATCACTTACGAGCATATCAAAGCTATCCGGTTCTGTCTATGAAAGTTACGGACATTTTTAGACATAGGAGCCTTTAGGAACAAAACCGTTTGTACAACATTTTAAATCCAATCATATCAAAGACATATAAATCATAGCTTGACCATATAAGGATGCCAACATCAAGAAGAAAATATGAATCATAAACATGCTCGGAACTTAAGAATGGAGTTACCCCAAGGCACAAATCATGTTATATCTTACTTAGTCTAAGACATGCCAAAAGAAGGAAAGGTTAGGCTTTACATACCTCATTCGCTTCCTAAGCTAATCCAAACTTAAGTCTCGGGCTCTCCAAGAGATACAATAACGTCATTAAACACCAAACATTAGCTTTAAGTACTTAAGGATCCAATCCCAAGCCATCACTTTATTTACAGAAATTTGGGCAGCATTTCCCCTATAAGTTCAACAACGCGAGAATTCAACTCGACGATATCATCAACAACAATACCAACAACCATTCCAAACAACATCATCTTCATAAATACAAAAAATTATACATTTGGAAATTCCAAAGCCGTTGTGGAAAGTTAAGGGTAAGACCATTTTCAAAAGATTATTTTAATGTGCAAGTTGTTATAAAAAATTAATTATGACTATTATTAGTATGGAAATATTGAGAGAGGTTAAGGGCAAAAAGAGAAATTCGCAAAATGACCAATGGAAATAGTGTGGAAGGTTAGGGATAAAATGGTAATATCGAGGAAAGTCGAGGGGTAAAATGGGAATTTCACAAAAGTCTTGAAAGTTCATGAAATTTCCATGTTGGTTGTGTGGCATAAGTATATGCCCCCATTGCTTAGGGGGTTAAAGAGTATCAAGGAAGACATTTGGTCTTCTTTGAATAAATGAGAAAATTCAAGAAAAGAAAGGAAATTTCTAGAGAAAGAAAGAAGGGCCATGTGTCCATATTATTTTATTGAGGGACTTAAAAATAAATAAATAAGTAAGAGGTGGAAGATACTTACATATAAGTGAGAAGTCTTCATTTTAGTTGAAGAGAGTTGGAGAAGGAGAAAACAAAAGAAAGAAGAGCAAGAAAAGCATAGGCCATTCGGCCATGCTCCATGATTTTTGTCCCCATGAAATCTTGCCCCAAAAATTATTTCCTTCATGTATTCCTACCAATTCAAGGGCCCTCTACAACGTGGTGTAGTTATTTCGGAAGATAAGATGCTTGTTTCATCAATTTAGCAACCTTAGCCAAGAGGGAAGTTGAAGGAAAAAGGTAAGAATTCAACCTTCCTTTCTATGTTATGGATGTTTGTGCATGTTGTAGTGTACGAAAATGAGCAAAATTCATGGAGAATATGGATGTTTGAGTGTGGCCGTGTAGGTGCTTGCATTGTATGGAAGTGATGAATTAATTCTTATGTGGTATTTTAATTGTTGTTGTTATGTATTTTATGATGAAATGAATGAAGAGCATGAAATATAGAAGTTGTGGAGGTGGCCGTGTATGCATGGTGTGGCCGTGAGTGTGTAGTGTGTGAGGCCGTGTGTGTGTTGGTTGTAGTGTGAGAAAATTTTATCTAGTGCCTTGGTTGTTGTTGTAATGTAAAGAAAAGGATGAAAATCCATGAAAAATATGCATGTGTGTGTATAGCCGAATAGAATAATGTATGTGTAGAAAAATGGATTGAATTTATTAAATGGTTTGGGGGATTGAAAGTAGGGTTGTTGTGGTTAAACTTGAAAGAAGGAAGTATGTCGTTGTTGTTTCATTGAAGTTAGAAGGTTTCGGGTAAGGTAGTATGTTGATTGAGTTGTTGGAATATCTTGTGAAATGAATATCAATGGCTTGTTGTATGGTTGGCAAGATTGTTGGAATTATTGTTAGTTTGGCCGGGTTGAATTCCCGGGATTGTTGTTGGTTGAGATTAGCCAAGTTGAACTTGGCGGTATGGTGTATGTACAGGGGAAATGCTGCCGGAATTTCGGTAGCCAAGTGTTATTTTAAGAATCCAATTCTAAATGCACTAATCAAAGTTTGGTAAACATGACCAAATTGTAGATTTTGGCGGGTTTGCAACTTGGATTTGGAGTACCAGAAGGAGCGGAAAGAGGTATGTAAGGCTTCACTTTCCTTCCTTGGCATGTCTTAGACGTAGTAGGCTTGAATACGTGCCTCGGGGACAATTCCTTTCCTAGAAATCCGAGATTGAAATTAGTTACTATTCATTCAGTAGAATTGAAGTGAATGTTCGCGAATAGTTGAAAGAAATGTCTAAACACCTAGAACTTGCGATGAAATAGGATCCGACTACCCTAAAAACTCTCATAAGTAATGTCATGAAATGTATTATACGTAAATTGTGTACGCCACCTCATTTGATTCGAGGTGGGCCCACTACTCCTGAGTTTCCTTCCATAGTCCCACTTGGTTTATTTTCGTACTATGATTACGATTTCATAAACGTTATTTTTTTTAGCTTTCTTATCTCCAAAAGTACGATGTTCGAGATCCTACGGCATGATTCCTCCTTCCTAGCAGTCCATGAATGTTTTCCCACAGAGTGCTTACCTTCAAAGGTTAAAGTTTCCCGATTTCAAAAGTTTTCCTATAACGTGAAAATGGGAATATTTTATAAGACCAGAAGTAAGGGAATGTTTCCACCATGTCTCTTGTCCTCAAAAGTTATAGTGTGATGATAATACACCGCGCACGTTAGGACATGACATGACACCGCAGAGCGGGCGGTTCGAGAGTATGAAAAAGAATGAAGTGTTTTCTATGAAGCGCATAATAATATGATTTTGATTTCAGAAGTTCTAAAACTCATGATTTTAATGCCACGACGAGGTTATCGAGTCTATTTTCATAATTCCATCGAATGGTTCATTGTTGTAAGTCTCACCTCATGAATTGTTCCTTCGAGGTGAGACCTATCGATGAGGATTACTTTATAACACAAATCGGAGGTTCCCGACCTTATGTCACTCCGATGGAGTTATAGCTTTTCTTTGGGCTCTCATGCATGCTTTATAATTAATTACATTTTTAGATATGACACCGTGCCTACATGGCCGGGCAGCATCACACCGTGCCGTCCAATGGGCGGCCGGGCAGACACACCATCCGCGGTGGGCGGATCATACCCGGACGCGGGAGGCACGGACGCGGGCTTATACACCGTTCCTATATGGACGGGCAGTTACACACCGATCCTACATGGTCGGGCAGTTTACTTGTATGTTTTTCGAAAGAAATGTTTTTAAAGAAATGTTTTTTTTTAAAAAAAAAAAAAAGTTAGGCATGCATGGCATCCGCCTATGAGGCATTCAGACGTACAGGTTACTCTCTTATCTCGTGACATGCTCTATATTGTTATTCTGTTATTATCCATATTTACATTCTTGATTATGTTGTTATTCCTGCCTTACATGCTCAGTACATTGCTCGTACTGACCCCTCTTCTTCGGGGGCTGCGTTCCGTGCCGCGCAGGTACACCCAGAAGGATAGAAGCCATGATAGAGGATGTTCCAGCGAAGTTGGCAAACTCCATTTGTCCTGGAGTGTCGCCGAGTCGCGTGCTATGCCATGATGTCTTGTTTGAAGTTAGAGACTTTGCAGACACAGTCGTGGGTTTCGGGAGTCAGTTTGTACTATGATACAAGTTTTGTATAGTTACATATTTTATTTGATTTAAAAGCAACAAAGGAATATTTCAGCAATCTTATTATGTATACTGGACGTAGATATTTCAAAAAAAAAAATTAGTACGTAGTAAGAGTCAGCGGGTTCGCTCGGCTCCGGTTACGGGGTCGGGTGCCCATCACACCCTAGTGAGATCGGGGTGTGACAAAGTGGTATCAGAGCAGGTCGGTCTAAGGGTTGTCTGCAAAGTCGTGTCCGGTAGAGTCCATTTATGGGTGTGAAGCCGGCCACATTTATAAACGAGGAGGTCACGGGGCATCTAGGAATGGTTGACCTTCTTTCTATCATTAGATCGTGCGATAGAGCCAAGACATAGGAAATAAGATTCCTTATATTAATCGTTGATTTTCGCAGGCGCCCAGTATCGGCGGAAAAAGGCGAAGGATGATATGGAAGTCAAAAGAGGTGAGGCTGGATGGATGTATTTGTTCTGTTACGTGGAGCTGGGCGCCGGACAGGAAATAGTCATACATATAGGCGGAAGGTGAACATCAGGAATTAAAAAGGGCAAAACGGTCATTGTAGAAGAAAGGACGTATTACGAAAATGTCTCGGAAGTTGTAAAGTTTTGATTGGCTTCAGATCGAGTAGTAAAGGCCATGTGAGAAAGCGGACGCGAAAATATCAGTGTTAAGGTACCGAATCCCACCAAAGTTTCGAGGTTAAGCGTGCTCAGGTGGGAGCAATTTCAGGATGGGTGACCCCCTGGGAAGTAAACTAAAAGTTTTACAAATTGAGATATAAGGGACAAATGAGAAGCTAAGAGTGACCTATGGAAATCAGAGTATACGGAATGGCTGGAAGCTATACGGGGTCACACAAAACGAGGCAGGTTAGACTGGAGAACAGTCAGGGAATGCGTCACAGTTCCGGAAAGTTGGATAGGCTTGAATAGTGTTTGGAAGTACTTTATGGGTTAGTTGATAGTAGATATATATATATATATATATATATGTATATATATATATATATATATATATATATATATATATATATATATATATATTTTAGAATATTTTACATATGATTATATCGATAGATACGGAGTCCCGAAGAACCGGCGCTACGGTAAGGAAGGCATTAGTCAAGTGAGGGAATCGAAGCCCAAGTGACAGCGAAAGTGGACGATATAAGTGCTACAAGGAAAGCTGTCATTATTTTGTTATGGATTAAGGCTGGAGGGTCTAATATGGTGATAGTGGAAAGGAAAGAGAGTGCGTTAGTGGAAAACAAAGAGAACAAAGTGTCGAAAGAAGGTGCAAGGTAAGAAACCTCAGTAAAGGAGGCTCCCGAGAGAAATTACCGACAAAGCGCGAGATTGTTTGGGTAAGGACTCAAAGTAGACATGTGAAGAGGGATAGAGTATGATAAAAAGAGACAGGAAAGGAGTGTACGAGGCTTGAGGACCGATTTTGATAAGCAAGACTGAAGGAATAGTAACTAGGATAGGGAGAGATATGGGCACACAACTACAGCATAATTGCGTAGTTAAGGAAGAGTTACGAATAAGTGAACTAAGGGAGTGAAAGGACGAATAGTGAATGAAAATGTGGGCAAAAGGATGACATAGATGGAAGGTAAAAGAAAACTTAGGATGAAAAGTTTCCGAGATGTCAGGCACGGAGTTGGAAGGAAGATGAGAGGCAAGGTATAAACGGAGACTTTATAGAAGGACTGTTGGTATAAGGAGCCCCTTAAAAGGGGGGGGGGGGAGAGATCATATTAGAAAGGGATCACCATATTTTCAAGTACCGGAAAAAGAAAACCTATGACACGAAGAAAGAACTCATGAAAGGCCAAAAGGTTTCATTACGGCAATAAGAGACGGGCGTGAAGGAAAGGGCAGCTATAAAATGGGACCCCCGAAGTACTATAAGACTTTATAAGGTCAGTTGAACATTCGAGGACGAATGTTCTAAAGGGGGGGAGGATGTTATAGCCCGTATTTTATACATTTGGAAATTCCAAAGCCGTTGTGGAAAGTTAAGGGTAAGACCATTTTCAAAAGATTATTTTAATGTGCAAGTTGTTATAAAAAATTAATTATGACTATTATTAGTATGGAAATATTGAGAGAGGTTAAGGGCAAAAAGAGAAATTCGCAAAATGACCAATGGAAATAGTGTGGAAGGTTAGGGATAAAATGGTAATATCGAGGAAAGTCGAGGGGTAAAATGGGAATTTCACAAAAGTCTTGAAAGTTCATGAAATTTCCATGTTGGTTGTGTGGCATAAGTATATGCCCCCATTGCTTAGGGGTTAAAGAGTATCAAGGAAGACATTTGGTCTTCTTTGAATAAATGAGAAAATTCAAGAAAAGAAAGGAAATTTCTAGAGAAAGAAAGAAGGGCCATGTGTCCATATTATTTTATTGAGGGACTTAAAAATAAATAAATAAGTAAGAGGTGGAAGATACTTATATATAAGTGAGAAGTCTTCATTTTAGTTGAAGAGAGTTGGAGAAGGAGAAAACAAAAGAAAGAAGAGCAAGAAAAGCATAGGCCATTCGGCCATGCTCCATGATTTTTGTCCCCATGAAATCTTGCCCCAAAAATTATTTCCTTCATGTATTCCTACCAATTCAAGGGCCCTCTACAACGTGGTGTAGTTATTTCGGAAGATAAGATGCTTGTTTCATCAATTTAGCAACCTTAGCCAAGAGGGAAGTTGAAGGAAAAAGGTAAGAATTCAACCTTCCTTTCTATGTTATGGATGTTTGTGCATGTTGTAGTGTACGAAAATGAGCAAATTCATGGAGAATATGGATGTTTGAGTGTGGCCGTGTAGGTGCTTGCATTGTATGGAAGTGATGAATTAATTCTTATGTGGTATTTTAATTGTTGTTGTTATGTATTTTATGATGAAATGAATGAAGAGCATGAAATATAGAAGTTGTGGAGGTGGCCGTGTATGCATGGTGTGGCCGTGAGTGTGTAGTGTGTGAGGCCGTGTGTGTGTTGGTTGTAGTGTGAGAAAATTTTATCTAGTGCCTTGGTTGTTGTTGTAATGTAAAGAAAAGGATGAAAATCCATGAAAAATATGCATGTGTGTGTATAGCCGAATAGAATAATGTATGTGTAGAAAAATGGATTGAATTTATTAAATGGTTTGGGGGATTGAAAGTAGGGTTGTTGTGGTTAAACTTGAAAGAAGGAAGTATGTCGTTGTTGTTTCATTGAAGTTAGAAGGTTTCGGGTAAGGTAGTATGTTGATTGAGTTGTTGGAATATCTTGTGAAATGAATATCAATGGCTTGTTGTATGGTTGGCAAGATTGTTGGAATTATTGTTAGTTTGGCCGGGTTGAATTCCCGGATTGTTGTTGGTTGAGATTAGCCAAGTTGAACTTGGCGGTATGGTGTATGTACAGGGGAAATGCTGCCGGAATTTCGGTAGCCAAGTGTTATTTTAAGAATCCAATTCTAAATGCACTAATCAAAGTTTGGTAAACATGACCAAATTGTAGATTTTGGCGGGTTTGCAACTTGGATTTGGAGTACCAGAAGGAGCGGAAAGAGGTATGTAAGGCTTCACTTTCCTTCCTTGGCATGTCTTAGACGTAGTAGGCTTGAATACGTGCCTCGGGGACAATTCCTTTCCTAGAAATCCGAGATTGAAATTAGTTACTATTCATTCAGTAGAATTGAAGTGAATGTTCGCGAATAGTTGAAAGAAATGTCTAAACACCTAGAACTTGCAGAAATAGGATCCGACTACCCTAAAAACTATCATAAGTAATGTCATGAAATGTATTATACGTAAATTGTGTACGCCACCTCATTTGATTCGAGGTGGGCCCACTACTCCTGAGTTTCCTTCCATAGTCCCACTTGGTTTATTTTCGTACTATGATTACGATTTCATAAACGTTATTTTTTTTTTAGCTTTCTTATCTCCAAAAGTACGATGTTCGAGATCCTACGGCATGATTCCTCCTTCCTAGCAGTCCATGAATGTTTTCCCACAGAGTGCTTACCTTCAAAGGTTAAAGTTTCCCGATTTCAAAAGTTTTCCTATAACGTGAAAATGGGAATATTTTATAAGACCAGAAGTAAGGGAATGTTTCCACCATGTCTCTTGTCCTCAAAAGTTATAGTGTGATGATAATACACCGCGCGCCATTAGGCGGGCGATCACCGCAGAGGCGGGCAGTTCAGGAGTATGAAAAAGAATGAAGTGTTTTCTATGAAGCGCATAATAATATGATTTTGATTTCAGAAGTTCTAAAACTCATGATTTTAATGCCACGACGAGGTTATCGAGTCTATTTTCATAATTCCATCGAATGGTTCATTGTTGTAAGTCTCACCTCATGAATTGTTCCTTCGAGGTGAGACCTATCGATGAGGATTACTTTATAACACAAATCGGAGGTTCTCGACCTTATGTCACTCCGATGGAGTTATAGCTTTTCTTTGGGCTCTCATGCATGCTTTATAATTAATTACATTTTTAGATATGACACCGTGCCTACATGGCCGGCAAAGATCACACCGTGCCGTCCAATGGGCGGCGGGCACACACCACTGCAGTGGGCAGATCATACCCCGGACGCGGGAGGCCTGGACGCGGGCTTATACACCGTTCCTATATGGACGGGCAGTTACACACCGATCCTACATGGTCGGTGTCACGACCCAACCCCGTAGGCCGTGACTAGCGCCCGATCTGGGCACCCGTACGTACCATAAGCCAAAAATAGTAACTCAAGTATATAAAAAAAAAATTGCGAGTTTCCTCTCGTTTTCTTACTAACCGAATTTACACGCACGCGAAAAATACTAACAAAGGCCTCACGGGGCCAACATATTCATATACACATATATAGGCGAGCCGACAAGGCGCGCGGTGGATAAACCGCCCATACATATAATACATACACGCACCGTACGTATATGGCCATAACCCACGTACATGTCCACGGTGTGCCTCTAAACGGAATAACGAAATCATATGACGGGACGGGGCCCCGTCGTACCCCCGAATAATAATATACATATGTATCAAAAGAAAATATATACCAAAATATATGAGCTCGGAAGAAGGAGCACTCCCGGGAAGCGGACGGATAGCCTAGGCGGTGGATCCTCAAACCGAGCGTCGGTACTGCGCGGCACGAAACGCACCCCGAAGAAAAGGGGTCGGATGCGGAATATGTCCGAGTATGTAAAGCACAGAACACAGTAAATAGGATCATAACCGAACTAGACGGTATCGAAATAAGTATAGAACTTAGGAAATCAAAACTTACCCGTGAATCGTATATCATGTATATCCATATCATATCATCAAGTCATTATGCACATATAACGTACCCGGCCCTCCAGGGAGGGGCTCGGTAAATAAAGTCATGTAAACGTCATGTACAGTAATCATGTAAGCATGTAATCATATGCATATGCCGTACCCGGCCCTCTAGTGAGGGGCTCGGTGAGTAAGATTATCAAATTCCATCCTGGCCGCCATCCCCATACCATCACATCATCAGATCATCATATATGTATATATATATATATATATAGCGTACCCGGCCCTCTAGTGAGGGACTCGGTGAATAATGCAATGAGACTGTGCACGATTACATACCCGGCCCGGGACTCGGTGAAAGACGTATTAAGCTTGCACGAGCAGAGTAGTGAGAATACCATATGCAATATAAAACATACAACAATTTCACAGAGACTCGAAGGCGTATCACAGATGACAGATCTCATAGCGGACCTTTAGTAATAGTCAGAACATAGGTCTTTCGGATGTCGAAATATTTCATATCAGAATAGTCTTCCTGGAGTAATTGCAAATTCCAAAGTAGATCATAGAACTCAAATAAGTAAGTATAACAATTATTCTGTAGAAATTAAAAAGGTAGCTAAACTTTCCTTAGTCTTTTTTTTCAAAGTAGTTCAAGCGGAATAATAGGAAAAATCCGGACAAAGTGGGCCCACCTCAGTCAGATGAGGTGGCGTATGTAAGTTACACATGTCAGACTTTATTACGTCATTTATGAGTATTTTAAGACAATCGGATTTCATTTGCACAAGTTTTAGAGGTTAAAACAATTTTTCTAACTATTCGCACACTAAACCATTCAATTCTACTGAATGAAAAAGGGGCGTTTCTAGACGTAGATACCGAAGAGTGGAGTTGTCCCCAAGGTCCAAATTCGAGCCTAGTACATCTAAGACATGCCAAGAGAAGAAATGGGAGAGCTTTACATACCTTATTCGTCCTTTACGCTCGTCCAACTTCAAATCCCGTTTCGCCCAAAATCTACAAATGGTCATAATTGCCAAACATTACTAGAGGCCTTTTTGGAATGCAATCTTAACTCAATATTTGTCTACAGAAATTTGGGCAGCATCTCCCCTATAAGTTTGCCGCCCCGAGAATATGACTCGGCCAATTTCAACACAACCAAACCAACAACCAATTACAACATCAATAATCAATTCACGGTACGTTCCAACAAATCATACAATTTTTCCAACCCACCTAAATAATATCCCAACTTACCCGAAATTGTCTCCAAACCCGAGAACAACACTAAATACATTCTTTCCTTCCAAATTCAAGAATTACACTACTAATCCACACATTATCAAGGCAATATTCATAAATGCAAAAATTTCATAAAATCCACATAAATTCCCAAGTCATGCCATAACCAACATAACATTATTCTAAGTCGTCAAAATTGCATTTCTCCTTATAAAATCCATAACGACGATAACGAAAATACTAACGACGATTCGTTTATTCTCAACTACACAAAAGGGAGGCCATTCGGCCAACACCCTCCATGCACTTTTCATCATTTCATTCATTTTAGCATACAACAACACCTAGACATGCTAACTAGGATCAATTCATCATATTAAACACAATGTTCCATGCACACGGCCATATACTCATACACACGGCCTCCACTTCCCATGCAAGTTTTTCATGAATTTCCTCCTCTTGGCATACTACAACACACATAGGCCATTCATAACACTTAAAAACTAGATTAGAACTCACCTTCCTTCTTAACTCTACAAGTTGGCTAAGGTCGCAAACGATGAAAACGAGCGCTCTATTGATCCAAACAACCACTCCACGTTAATAAGCACCCTCCAATTAGTATGTTTGCTTGAAGAAACAATTTTTTTGTTGGCTTGATCTGGGCCTTGCTCCTATGGCCGAACCCCTTGGTTTCTCTCTTCTCTTGTTTTCTTGATTTTTCTAGAGTGATGAAGATGAGGAAATAAGATGACTTGATCATCTTTTTAATTGCAATTAGTAGCCAACCATGTGGCCATGGCCCACATGAGGTGGCCGGCCACATGGCCTTCTTTTTCTTCTTTTTTTTTATCATTTTTCATGAACTAATTTCCTTTCTAGAATTAGAATACTTTCCAAAAATTGTAAATTTGACCCCAATGCTTCTTTAATATTTCCATGCCAATAAAACCATACACAACATAAGCCTTTACAATATACAAAATTCTCCACTTCATATCTCGGACTAGTCTTGTCCCCAACTTATCGTAGTTCATTCAAGTTGTCCCGTTGTTCAAAATACGGGATATAACAGTCGGGCAGTTTACTTGTATGTTTTTCGAAAGAAATGTTTTTAAAGAAATATTTAAAAAAAAAAAAAAAGTTAGGCATGCATGGCATCCGCCTATGAGGCATTCAGACGTACGGTTACTCTCTTATCTCGTGACATGCTCTATATTGTTATTCTGTTATTATCCATATTTACATTCTTGATTATGTTGTTATTCCTGCCTTACATGCTCAGTACATTGCTCGTGCGACCCCTCTTCTTCGGGGGCTGCGTTAAATGCATGCGTACACCAAAGGATAGAAGCCATGATAGAGGATGTTCTAGCGAAGTTGGCAAACTCCATTTGTCCTGGAGTGTCGCCGAGTCAGCGTGCTATGCCATGATGTCTTGTTTGAAGTTAGAGACTTTGCAGACACAGTCGTGGGTTTCGGGAGTCAGTTTGTACTATGATACAAGTTTTGTACAGTTACATATTTTATTTGATTTAAAAGCAACAAAGGAATATTTCAGCAATCTTATTATGTATACTTGACGTAGAGATTTCAAAAAAAAAATTAGTACGTAGTAAGAGTCAGTGGGTTCGCTCGGCTCCGGTTACGGGGTCGGGTGCCCATCACACCCTAGTGAGATCGGGGTGTGACAAAATCTCACCTTCTCCATTCAACTTCTTCACTCGGATAGAGTTGATGAATTGCAAGAACGGATGTTTTGCTTGCTCCAACAACCCCTCCACGTTGAAGAGGACCTTCCAATTAGTAGAAAAGCTAGAAGAAAATAATTTTTCTTGATCAATTCCCATGGCACCATTTTTACTCACCATGGCCGAATGGCCTCTCCTTTAGTTCTCCAAGTTTCTTGAATTTTCTGAAGTGGTGAAGATGGAGAATATGACTTAATTTGTCATCTTTTATCACATATAAGTTGCATCCAAGTGGCCCATGGCCCGCACCCCACACATGGCCACATATGGCCATTTTCATGAAATATTAAGTTTCTAAAATTTCACTTTTGACCCCAAATTTTCCTTAATATTTCATACCAATAAAATCATAAGCAACTCATGCCTTAAAACAAAGTCGAAAAAAAATAGCCTTGTCGTTAACTTTCCGTAATTAGCTCGGAATATCCCAATGTACAAAATACGGGATATAACACCTTGGCTAGCCGGTAGGATCAGGAGGCATCACCAAATGTGATTACAGGTATAATATCGATTCTCTCGCGAGATGTATGTGCATTGATAGACCCAGGCTCTACTTTATCGTATATTTCTCCCCTTGTCGCTAGTAGAACTGGGATAAGATGGTAGGTAGACGATGAAGAGGAGTATACTTCACCTTATAGCCCACCAGATCAGTCTAGAGACTGATTGGCTACAGGTATATGAGTCCATATTGGAATTTTCTATGTATGTGTATTTGCTGTTAAATAGCAGCAAATGGAAAACCAAAAAGGGCCGATAACCGAGTATTTATAAGTAACGGCAACCAAGGTGTTTCCGCCACTATTGGAAACCTAGAAATCTAGGATGAAAGGTGAATATTGAGAATTGAGAAGGCTAAAATAATAATTGTAGAGTCAGAAGAGTAAGAGACCCTTTCTAACTCGGAGGGAGATGTGTTGTGAGAACGTTTTGGAATATGTTAAGATCTCAACTTACTCCAGATTATGCGATGAAGGTCATGCGGTGAGGTGGACGCGATCATACCAGCATTAGCGCACCGAATTTTGTTAGGGTTTCAAGGTTAAGCGTGCTGGGGCGAGAGAAATATTAGGATGGGTGACCCCCCTGGGAAGTGTTCTGAAAGTCTTATAAATTCAGACATAAGAAGCAAATGAGCATCTAGAGTAGCCTAAGGGAAGTTAGAGTGTACGGAGTGGGCAGAGACCTTAAAAGGTCGCGTAGGACGGGGCGGATTAAACCGGTAAAGAAAAAGAAGGTGCATCACATCTCTAGAATTAGGGTGAGTTTGAGTAGCGTTTGAAAATATTTTGCAAACGAGATGCTAGTAACCATGTATATATATAGGTGTGCATGTGATACCCCATACATGGTTATATCACAGGGTATGTGTATTCCAGCAACTGACGTTGCGGCATATTGGAAACAACGATCGGACAGGGTAGTAAAGTTAAAGTGACAAATGTTACGAGGCAAATTGATGCTATTTCCACTACAGGATAAGCTTGGAAAGTTCTAATGCTATGATATTTGGAGACGAAAGAAAGTGAGTAGATGGAAGGTAAGGATATCCAATGTCCGGCAAGGTGAAAAGTAAGAAACACGAGTGAGTCAAGCCTCCAAGAGAGACGACGGGCGAAAGAACAAGTAGTGGATGTGTGTGAAGAGAAAGAGTATGACAAGAGAATGGTATTGAATAACTTAAGAGATATTATGAGGGATAGCGGTGCTATACTGGATTAAAGGACAAGATGTTGGCTATAGATTTTTTTGCTAATGATATTGCAACTTGCAAGTAATAAAGAAGAGGGGGAAAAAAATACTCTATCGTAAGACACGAGAAAGTTAAGAGTAAATAAAGGAAGGGAAAGAAATATGACAAAATAAGACGAGCGAGTTTCAGTATGAACGAGGTATATAGAGCAGAATGAACTAGGAGACGGAAAGACCATGTCTAAGAAGAATAAAGATTTAGTAAGGACAATGCAGTTACAATATTTTGGGTACGTTATAGAAAGATGTAAAGATGGGTTGTAAAGACGGGTATATTACAGGACTGAGGGCACACAGGACATGGTCATGGCAGAACGAAAGATCTATTCCGATACCAGTTGTAAGATGAGAGAAGAGAAGACAAGGTAAAACATAAGGATTGAGATTAAGAGACAAAAAGTGGAGAGACAGCTAAAGTCTTTTAAAGAAGTCGAGAAGTAATACATGAGGCCGAGGATTCCAGAATATGGACTTCATTGTAGATCTACCTCGCACTCCACGGAAGTGTGATTCCATATAGGTTATTATAGGTAGGCTGAAAAAATCAGCCCATTTCCTTCCAGTCAGGACTACTTATTCGGCTAAGGACTATGCAAAGCTATGTATTAAGGAGACGGTAAGATCTCAGCGAGGTCCCCACATCTATTATATCCGATGGGGAGGTGCTCGATTCCACGCCCTCACTGGAGATCATTCCGGAAGGATTGGGAACACGGTGAGTCCTAGCACAAAAGAACTCATCCTCGGAGCCGACGGACGGCGGCGTACTATTCGAGACGCTAGAAGATATGTTTCGGACTTTGAGTTGATTTGAAGTGTACCGGGGATGATCTTCTGCCACTTATGGAGTTTGCCTATAATAACAGCTACCATTCTAGCATCCAGATGGCACCGTATGAGGCTCGGCATGACACAACGTGCAGATCACCCCTCTGGCTGGTTTGATGTTGGGAAAAACTAAGTCAATCGGCCCATATATAATTCAGCAAGAAGTTGATAAGGTGAAACTCATTCAGAGACAGTTATTAGCAGCTCAGAGTCAACATGAATCATACGCAGATAATCGACGTCAACACCTAGAGTTCCATATCGCGATTGTTATTTGCGAGTGCCACCCGTAAGAGGGTGTTATGAATCACGACAAAGGGAAAGCTAAGCCCGAGATACATTGAGCCTTATCCCAGTTACTGTAAGGTAGGCCGGTGTCACCTACGAGTTTGGACCTACCGGGCGATTTGGAAGCAACATCCGCCTTCCGCGTGTCGATGCTCACAAATGTATGGCGATCCTTCAGTATTTCTCCATGATGATATCCGTGTGACAAAAGGGGTTTATCTACGAGGGCGGCCTATAGCGGATCATCAGGTGAGAAGGTTGTGTACTAAAGACGTGGCTTCCGTTAAGGTATTGTGGCGGAACAATAACAGGGAGGAGATGACCTGGGAAGCTGAAGAAGAGATGAAGAATAAGTATCCCTACTTATTTCTTATGCCTTCGGGTAATCTAAATTCCTAAATTGGTTATGTTGATTGATGAACGAACTGTATGAGATAGCTATAAAAGAGACTCCCCCGAAGTGCTTATAAGACCCTGTAAGACTAGCCTAACATTCGAGGACGAATGTTCACAAGGGGAGGACGTTGTCACACGATTTCGTTAGGGTGTGATGGGCACCCGACCCTTACTTAGGCCGCAGCGAACCCTCTAACTATCATAATGCCTTTAATCATAATGGGCCCTTAACCGGATCATAAATGCATAATGAAAATTTTCAAAAAAACATACTTTATATTACTTTCCAAAGTAAACAAAACTTGTAACCGTACAAGATCTGTAAAACCACATATAACAATACTACATTTTATGTAGCTTCCTCACAACGGACATCTTATACACTTGACTCACGTTCGCAAAGTCTCTCGACATAACTCGGATATCATAACACAAACAAACTCGACTCGAGCGGCGCTCACGGGAACAAAGTGGAGCTCGCCAATCCAGTGGAACATCTTACAACGTATCTTTAGCTCAAAAGGTGTAC
>NW_026722454.1:0-7631 GCF_029784015.1 Lycium ferocissimum | reverse complement strand
GGGTGCCCATCACACCCGATCAAGTTTGGGGGTGTGGGGGGATATAGGGGGGGGGAAGGACACAGCATTCCACGGGGGTGGCGTAATCACCCCGGACGCGGGATGCCGGACACGGGATTTTGGGCGGCACGTTTTCGGCGATGGGGGTGGCCGGCTTGTTCGGCCCTATGACAATAGGGATAAGCTCATGTTTCCCGCCTTGGGAAGGCACTCCTTCAATTCGCTTTACGATATGCCCCCAATGTACATTGGCCATATGATATTCTTGTACGGGCACGTTCCTACGTATAGCTTACCCCCTTAAAATGATATGTCTCATATGAGGGATACTCTTTCTACATGATATGTTCTACATCTCAATGCGTTATTACACATGATTACATCCCCTGGAGTTACTTTTCATGCCTTACATACTCGGTACATGCTCGTGCGACCCCTCTTCTTCGGGCTGCGTTTCATACGCGCGGTACACCCGGACAAGCCGAGACCGTGATAGGAGACGTTCCCGGTGAAGTTGGTAAGCTCCACCTAGTCCTAGAGTGTCGGCCGAGTCGAGCCCTATGTTATGATGTCTTGTACGAGTTAGAGACTTTGCGGACGAGAGTCATGAGTGTAATATGTCGATCCCGATAGCGGCTTCACCCGGCGACGCGTCTTATTGCATTATATTGCGGTCCACTATGATCACAGATTACATGTGACCAAAGTACAGAAAAGGAAAAAAAAAATCTGGAAGCTTATCTACATTTTCTTTTACTTGTTGACGTAAGGATGTTTGGAAGATCTGAGAGGTAATAAGAGTTAGCGGGTTCACTCGGCTCCAAACATGGGGTCGGGTGCCCATCACACCCTAGTAAAGTCGGGGTGTGACAAAGAAGAGGGTGGACGTGGTGGCTGCACACTTGATGTAAGATTAAGGTTCCTTTTCATTGTTAACAAGTTTATTCAGAGTTTTAACGGATTAGAACGTAGGGAAGAAATGGATGAAATTCATGAAACTTTGTATGTTGATGTTGAGCCGTGAGTATGGGCTGTTTTGTGACAAGGAATGAACTAAATTTTATTTAGTATTTTTGGTTGTTGTGTTGTGGATTCTATGATGTAAATAAAGGTTTAATGAATTAAGTTGAAGATAAAATCGTGTGTGGGCTGTTTTGGAAACTAATGTGAATTAAATATAGTTTCTTGTATTTATGAAGATAATGTTGATAAAGTGTGGTTGTTGGTGTAGTTGATGAATTTGAAAGAAAGAAATGTGTTGTTGTTGTTCCTATTGGAATTGGGAAGTTTCGAAGAGGTAGTATAATGGTTGGGTTGTTGGAATATTGTGCGGATTGTTTGAAACGTTCTTGAAACTTGTTTGAATGGTTCCGGATTAGTACTTGAATGTGTGAACATTGATGTTAATTTGATTATATGTGGTTGAGTCGAATGCCAATGGAATGTCGTCGAATTATGTAGAAAAGAATTACCAATGTTAGAATGCGTTTGAAATTACTTATTGATGTTGTTGGAATGGTTGTTGGTATGGTTATTGATGATATTGGCCAAGTTGAGTTCTCGGGGTTGTTGAACTTATGGGGAAATCTTTACCCAAATTTCCGTAGAAAAAGTGATGGCTTGGGAATGAATTCCTAAGTACTTATAGCTAATGTTTGGTATTTAATGACGTTATTGTAGATTTTGGGAAGCTCGAGACTTAAGTTTGGATTAGCTTAGGAAGCAAATGAGGTATGTAAAGCTTGTCCTTCTTTTCTTTTGGCATGTCCTAGACGTAAGTAAGCTATGATATGTTATGAGCCTTGGGGGCAACTCTATCTGAAGTTAGAGCATGTTTATGATTCATATTTGCTTCTTGATGTTGGCATCCTTATATGGTCAAGCTATGGTTTATATGTCTTTTGTATGGTTGGATTTCAAAAGTTTCATAAAGAGATTTTGTTCTTAAAAGATTACAATCTACGAACGACCGTAACTTTCACAGAAGAGCTCGGATCGCTTCGAAACGTTCGTAGATGATTTGATAACGAATAATATCCCCAAACTTTAATAGGCGGGCCCGGATTGGGTTGACGCTGGTCCGTGGGTCCCGCGACTTTCCTTTGTTTGGTTCTAACGACCTATCTTTTTTAAAGAACTTAATGTGGCTAGCATTCTGACCCCCGAGTATGATTACTTATTTATCTGTCGAGTTTGAAATGAGGATTTTTATGCATGTGATTTTGATACGTAACTATGATTTCTAAAGTTCTATTTGATCTGTTCCCGAGTGACGTTCGGAGGAAACTTGATTTGACTATTGTCTTGGTTTGTAAATGATGGTTCGTTTTGACTATCCTAATAAGTCTTGAAAATGTTTTAAAAAGCGTATTTGGTTACTCACGATTCTGCTCGTGCATTCTGTTGTTACATTTGTTGCCAAGTCCCGAGCCGGTTATGTTATCGTGCGCACTATGCTGTATTCCGGAGTATGATGTGTCCGGTTCGCCGGGCCCCTTTTTGGCCTGGAACCGTGTATATATTATGGTGTTATGACGTGTCCGGTACGCCGAGCCCCTTTCGTCCAGGTACTGTGTTTATATGTATGATGTGTATTTCGAAATATGATGTGATACGAAGTACGATATGATATATGATAACGGGGTGATATGATGATCTTATTTACCGAGTCCCTCATTGGAGGGCGGGACACGTTATATGTTATATGTATAGATTAAAAGGTATGATCGGTTGGTATAGGAGCGCAATGGTGGGGCAAACCCAATGGTGGGGCAAACCCGGTGGTGGGGCAAACCCAATGGTCAATCCACATTGGTTTAGGCCAATCCCACACTGGTTTAGGCCAATCCCACATTGGTTTAGGCCAATCCCACATTGGTTTAGGCAAATCCCACATCGGTTAATGTCACCTCATATGATAAGTTATGATGTTATGATGTGCTACGATATGTATATGATGATCATTTACTTATGTCACTCAGTCACATCATGGGCCGGATATGATACATGACATTGATATGCATGGTTTGTATTTCAGGAATAAGCATTTTGGCTTTCCGATTATTATATTTGCCTTCTGTACCACGTATGTGCGATTTGTATTTCAGAGGCAAGCATTTTGGTATTCTGGTTATTATGCTCACTTTCGTACCTCCTTTACTTCGGTTATGACCTCATTTTCTATGTTCTACGCTTTACATACTCGCATATATTCCGTGCACCGACCCCTTTCCTCGGGGCTGCGTTTCATGCCACGCAGTACCTCCGGATGAGTAGAGGACGTTAGCGTAAGATATTCCAGCAGGATTGGCGAGCTCCATTTCCTCCGGAGTGCTGCCGAGTCAGAGTATTTGTGTTGTGGCATCATGTTTACATTAGAGACTTTGCAGACAGGGTCACGTGTGGTATATGTCGGTTTGTAAGCGGCTATGTAAGCCGATGTATCCTTATGCATTGTGTTACGAGATTTATATGTATACGGATTTTATTTGATTTGGGAAAAAAAAAACGAGGATCATGTTTTGTTTGAAAAATGTTCATTATGCATTTGCATCATGATTTGAGGGCCCAGCATGATTATGAGTATTACGAAGGTCTGCGGGTTCGCTCGGCCCTACATAAGGGTCGGGTGCCCATCACGCCCTAACAGAAATTAGGGTGTGACAAATTGGTATCGAGCGCCCGTCCTAGGGGTTGTCCGCAAAGTCGTGTCCGGAGAGTCCTGTTTATGGTGTGAAGCGCGCCACATTTATAAACGGGCTACGGGGCATCTAGGGTGGTTACTCTTCTTTCACATCTGAGATCGTGCCATAGAGCCAAGTCATAGGAAATGAGATTCCTTACCCTGACTTTTGATTGCAGCAGAAGAATGACATCGACAGAAGAAAGTAATTGATGATATTGAAAGTTACAAAGCAAACAGGTAAGCAAAGGTATGAAAGATATATGTCGGGTAAGATATTGAAGTACGATTGAAATACAAGTTGAAGATTAAAAGGGAAAGTGAACAAGAAAGTGTAACAGGTGCAGTTTGAGTTGGGCATACGAGGTATGTTTATCATTTTCGTACCATTATTGATATTGGGAGCCTTGTGTGGCTGTGATATGATATGATATGATATATATATATATATATGTTGGCCTTGTGAGGCATTGTTGGTATTTCTATCGCGTGCACGGTTTGAGATAGTAACGATTCTGAGAGAAACTCGCGAAATTTTCTTGAAAATAAAGAAAGAGAATGAGATATAGGTTTGTAATACGACTTGAAAGGTCATGCCGATAGTAATGATGAGATCTGGCTAAGCTACGTGTACGGCTGACATCGAGAAAGAAGTTAATTGCTAAATTGAGGATAAGAATAATTAGAAGGTCGATACCAATATGATAAAAGAAATTGGAAAGGGCTTGTGATACTAAGAGGTGATTTAGAAAAGGCCGGTAAATCTTGATAGAGTGTTATATTAAGGTACCAACTGAATGGATAAGCAGGGATGAATTATGACGAGCTTATAGCTAAAGGAAGTAATAGTATAATTAAGACAAGAGTACGGAGGAAAACAATTGTGACGGGTATGGGTGTATAGATAAGACCGCTTGTGAAACGTTAAGGATAAAGTTGACCAGAAAGGGTAAGAAGTTAAGAAGTGTTACGCTATGGGATCGAATACGAACAGGACATAATAAGGATTGTTATGAAAATAAGTAAAGACCTAAGCCAGCAATAAAAGGGGTAAAAGTTAGGATGGTGATTAAGCTAGTGCTGGGAATCATTTGTAAAGGCCGGGAATAATATGACATTGGAAAGTGGATGAAAAAAAAGAGGAGAGAAAGAAAGAAAGAAAAGAAAGTACGACAAGGGAATGGTAACGAGTAACCTACGGAGACATTGCGAAAGGTAACACTGCGGTGCTGGATTAGAGGTTAAGATGTGGCCGATAGAGTTGTTCGTAAGGTAAGAAGGTTGCGTACTAGAGACGTGGCTTTTGTTAAGGCACTGTGGTGAAGCGATAATAAAGTGGAGATGAAGAAGAAATAGGATTGGTAGATGAGACTGCATGTTATGGTAATAAAGGAAACCCCTTGAGATCCTTATAAGACCTTACGAGGCTAGTTGAACATTCGAGGACGAATGTTCTAAAGGGGGGAAGGATGTTATATCCCGTATTTGGTACGTTGGGATAATCGAGCTAACCATGATAAGTTAAGGACAAGACTAGTTCGAGATACGAGGTTGAGACTTTTGACCTCCGATTTTATTTTAATGCACAAGTTCCTTATGAATTTTATTGGTATGGAATATTAAGGGAAATTAGGGGAGTAGAAGTTAAAATAAAAATTTCATGAAAAGGCCAAAGTGGCCGTGTGTTAAGGTGGGACCCACATGTCGGGATTTTACACAGGACATATGAAGAGATATATGGGTGGCACATGTGAAGTTGAGAAAGTCCTAAGAAGGACCCATAAGCTAAAAATGAGTGTAAGCCCTCCAAAAGGGCGATTTAAGAAAACGTCTTCGGGTGATCTGACTTCGAGGGGCCAAAACGGTATTATGAGTTTGGAATTTAGGAAAACTCCCAGAATGAAAGTTATAGATAATTGAAATAGCTTTCCAATCATAGGTCGTGGGTTCACAGATGATATCGGGATAAGGAGATATGGACATTTTAAGGCAGAAAGGTCAGTGGGCTGGCCCAGCCCGAGCCCAACCGGGTCAGGCCCATTACCCACACCTTTTTAAATGAAATATCAGCCTTTTATCCTCATTTTTCATACCAAAACACCCAGAAAATTCTGGAGAAAAAGAAAGAGGAGAGCCTAGAGAGAAAAACTAATTTTGACCAAAATCCGCGCCCCGAATTCCGAAGCCCATGAAGAGAAAAGTGTCGTACGTCGCGTTGCCTTCAATTTGAGCTAAAAATCAACCAAGAAGAAGAGGGTAGACGTGGTGGCTGCACACTTGAGGTAAGATTAAGGTTTCTTTTCATTGTTAACAAGTTTATTCGAGTTTTAACGGATTAGAACGGAGGGAATAGTGTGTAGAAATGAATGAAATTCATGAAACTTTGTGTTATACCCCGTATTTTCGCACGTTCAGATAATTTGAGACAATTGTGACAAGTCAAGGCAATGTAATGAATTGGCCTTGCTTGGTTTATAAGTTGGTGGTGAAAAAGTTGGACGTGGAAATATTGGAAAAGACTAAGGGCAAAATTGGAATGTTGAAAAAAATTGGTTTCATGAATTAGAAAAATATGGGCTATGTAATTGGACTTAGAAAATTCAAAAAAAAAAAAAAAAGAAGAAGGATGGCCCAATCCACCAAGGGTGGCCGGCCATCATGTGAAAGAAAAGAAAAAAATGGGCCAAGCCCATGTAATTATAATTGGTAATAAAAGAGAAAGGAGGGGGCCAAATGAACTCTCAAGAAACTTCAAGAATAAGAAAAGAAGAAAGAAAGAAAGAAGGAGAAATACCAACCATGGCCATTCGGCCATGGTCCTTAAACTTTGCCCCCTCAAATTTTGTTTCCAAAAATTATTTTCTTGTTGTATTTCTACTAATTCAAGGGTCCTCTACAACGTGGTATAATTATTTCGGAAGATAAGTCGTTCGTTTCGTCGTTTGGACAATTTGGTGGAGTGAAGAAGTTAGAAGAAAAAGGTAAGAATTCATCCCTTTTATTTATGTCACAAAGGTTTGTATGTGTTGTAGTATATGGGAATGAGTAGAATATATTGAAATATAGAAGTTTGCATGGCGGAAGTTTCATGTGTGCATGTGGCCGAAAATATGTGATGTTGTATAGTTAGGAGGAGTTGAATTTTATGTTGTAATTTAGTTGTGGTTATTGTGGGAATTGTATTGGAAATGAAAGTTGAATGAAAATGGAATGAAGTTGGAAAATGGCCTATGGCCGTGTGGCATGTGATAGGGGGATTGTGATGGATTTATTTTGTTTAACGTGTTAGTTATGTTATTGTGATCATTATAATGTAAATGAAGATTATATGGGTTAAGTTTGCATGAAAATGGAATGTGGAGAGTTATGTCACATTAATGTGATTTTATGGTATTAAGATCATGAAGTTGTTAAGGTGTAAATTGTTGCGGTTGGAGATGAATTAGTAAATAGAAAGTGTGTTGGAATGGTTTGGTTGCATCTATAGGAATCTTGAATTGATTATGGAAATCGATGGAATTGTTAAGTATTGGATATATAGCTTGAAATGCTCTTAGTTTATGTTTAAATGATCTCAAATTAGTGAATGAATATGTAAACGTTCATGTTGGTTCGAATGTGCGTAATTGGATTGAAAGTTGACATACTATGTAGTAAGGAAGACTACTTAGGTTGGAATGTGTTTTGGATTGGTTGTTTATATTGTTGTTGATACGATTGTTGCTATTTTGGCCGAGTTCCATTCTCGGGTTGTTGTTGATTGAAATTGGCCGAGTTTAAATCTCGGGGATGTTGTATTTATAGGGGAGATGCTGCCGAAATTTCGGTAGGCAAATACTAACCAAAGTTGGAATTTTGAACCTCATGAATAATCGGTAAATGTGACCATTTGTAGGATTTTGACGAAACGGGATTTGGATTTTGGCGAGGAAAAAGGCAAACAAGGTAT
>NW_026722453.1:0-7452 GCF_029784015.1 Lycium ferocissimum | reverse complement strand
CCAATCACCAACGGAAAACTCTAATTGGGGGCCCCACTATCCCGTTTTGTTTTCTTTTTCCGGGCTACTAATAACCTTTCCAGAATGAGTTTCACTTTATCGGCTTGTTCTTCAGACCCGGCCATACGAGACGATTAATTTGGTCTAGCGACGTCGAACCGGTAATCGGCGGCACCGCACTTCTGCCATACAAAGCCTCATATGGTGCCATGCAGATGCGGGTGGTAGGCGTAGGTATAAGAAAATTCAACAAGCGACAGGCGGTCATCCCGATTGTTATGTCCGTGTTCGTAACGTCGGGGCTTGGGGTCGACCTTGAGTGAGGATTGGGACAAGACCATTAGGGGATATGAAACGAGAGACTTTTGTTCGCTTTAAAGGCTTAATTTGTGTGTGATTTTATTGGTATGGAAATGTTCGAAACATTTGGGGCTAAGTTCCATTTTTAGTAAGTATTCTATTTTTGAAGGTTGAAAAAAAGAGAAAAACGAGGACCATGTGGTAGGCCACGTGGATGTGGGCCAAGGCCACATGGATGGCTAATACTTGTAAAAATATGACTTAAGGGATCATTTTCATTATTACACCCCAAGTTTCGGTACAGAGATTTATTAGGAGTTAGTTAGTTAACTATAGACACCGGAGTTATTGTCGAAAGGATGCAAGATCATTGATGCTCGTTTTGCAATACAAGAGTCCGAGTCCGTGTAATAGGTTATGGAAGGAAAGTTAAGGATAAGGCCATTTTCCGGTTTTGATTTAATGCGTAAGAGTAGAAAAACTTATAAATATTATTGGCATGGAATATTAAGGGCAAACTTGGAATTAGAAACTATTATATTTCAAGGATTAAGTGTACATGTGGACAAGATGACTAGGCAAGCAATAAAATTGGTCATGCTTATGACTTAAGAAATTCTAGAAACTTGGAGAAAAAAGAAAGAAAGAAAAGAAAGAAAAATAAGGGGGAGCCATATGACGGCCACCTTGGTGTGGGCCATGGCCACATGGTTGGCTACTATTTAAATAAAATATGACCAATTCATCTCATTTCATCATCTTCATCACTTGGAAATTCAAGAAAGTTGGAGAGAACCACAAGGCCTATTCGCCAAGACCTTGAAATTTGAGGTCAAGAATTGATCTCCAAAAATTATTTTCTCCATAGTTTCTCTACTAATTTGAAGGTGCTCGTCGACGTGGAGTGGGTGTTAGAACAAGAAAATCGCTCGTTGTTGTGTTTCACAAAAGCTAGCCGTGGGAGAAGTTGGTGGAAAAGGTAGATTTAATCCTCCCACATGTTTTATGGATGTTTTGAATGTGTTATAGTGTATGAAATGAATGGAATTCATGAAAATATGGATTAGGGGTGTTCGAATAGGTGCATGTGTGTAGAGTGAAGAATCAATTTTGTTTAGTATGTTTTGGTTGTTGTTGTTGTGAATTCTATGTGATGGAAATGAAGGTATTGAATGGGTTAAGTTGAAGTTGGTGATTGTTGTGAGTTGGGCCGTGTACATGTAGTATTATATAGGGATGAAGGACTAATTTTATTTAGTATGTTTGAAATGTTGTATTTGCGGATTCTACGATGAAAATGAATGTTTGATGACTCATGTTGATGTTGCAATTGTTGTGGGTGTTTTGGAAAGTAATACGATGTTAATATAGGTTTGTGTTCATAAGAGTGATGATTGTTGGCATGCGGATTGTTGGTACGCGGATTGTTGGTGTAGTTTATTAATTCGGTAGAACAATTAAATGGTTGAATAGTGAATTGACTAGTTATGGGAATTGGAAAACAGCGTGTGGCCGGTTTTTTATGGAATGTTTTGATATGGGAAATGATATTATTGATGTTGGTATTGTTGTTGTTGTTGTTGGTTGATGAATTGAGAATTCGGGCTAGGCACACAAACGTGGAGACGCCGCCTCGATTTTTCGGTAGAATATAAAATAGTTTAAGTTGGAACTTGAGATAAGTATGTAATAACACGAAGACGTTAACATTAGTGTGAATCCTCTCGAATGTAGATTTGCGAGCTCGGGAGGATAGACGAGCTTGAATAGGAGGTCGAGCAGGTATGTTAAGGCTCGCCCCTTCTTTCTTTGGCATGTAGTTGAGAATGTTATGACACGAATTTTGAGGTAACTCCATTCCGGTGATCCGAGCATGTCTAAGCATTCTCATTGGCTTCTTGTTGATATTTGTATTCTTAATGTGGTCAAATCCTAGTCCTTATGTCATTTGTATAATCAAGTTTCAAAAGTTGCATAAAGATTTTGCTTTCAAAAGAGTTTGTTTCTAAACGATCCCGAAACTACGAAAGTCCGTAACTTTCACCGAAAGGCTCGGATAAACTTCGATTTGTTCGTAGAAAGTTTTGTAACATATGATGATTTGATTCTTCATAGGCGGGCTCGGAATGATTTGATATACGACTATGGTCCCTACGATACTTTGATATACTTATGATATTTGATATGTTTCCGAGTGCCGTCCGAATGATTTTGATATAACTATTGCCCGGATTTTCAATAACGATGTGAGAATGTTGAGGTATTTCCCCGTGAAGCTATTCTTCATTGACAAGCGGTCTCACCTTATAATAATCGTTCCTCCAAAGTGAGGCAACGACGACCACGATTAATCCATAATATGATCGGAGGCTACCGACCTTATGTCACTCCGATAGGCCACATGACTTTATTTGGGCTCTCGTAAATGCTACTCGCATGATATATGAATATGATATATGAATATGATATATGTATATCAATATGGGGAATATGGAAAAGGGCGAGAGCGTTATATACGTGTAACCACCTGATCAGTTGGTATAATATGATATGATACCGTCTCGGACGCGGGATGCCCGGACGCGGGATATGTGGTTATGGATCGGGCTGCACGGTCACGCCGGCCAATATATTATATGGATCGGGGGCTGCCTTCCGCCCGGCCAACCGGGGTAGGCCGTGACTAGTGCCCCGGGCCCGGGGCACCCATACGCGCTCACGAACCGATTCGGCATACAAACGACTCGTACATAAATCGGTATCAAACGTGCCTCCAAATCGACGCATACAAAACATATACTACACGAAGGGTTTAAAGGCTATCATAATATACATAACATGTGCAAAGATACATACACGCAGCCGACAAGGGCATTACGGCGGACGAGCCGCCCCGAAACACAACTTACTCAACGCATCCGAACAAAAAACCGTACATAACCCACATCTATGTCTACACCTCAATACCGAACAATAGAGAATCGGGATGACGGGATAGGGCCCGCCATACCCTGAATAAACATAAACATATACATCGGATATATACCCAAAATATCGCTCCAGAACAAAAGGAGCACTCCGAACAGCGAAATGGAAATCCTACGCCGACGGATCACCAAAACGTGTATCCGTACCTCGCGGGCATGAAACGCAGCCCCGAAGACGAGGGGGGTCGATTTTAATATGTACCGAGTATGCAAAGCATAGTACCAGAAATGTAGAATCGAGTCATAGTCGAATGTATACGTATAGGCATAATAATCGAAATATCAAGCGCTTCCAAATCGACATACAATTCATACATAGGAGATACGGAGAACAATTATAATGTTCATCATATACATACCGTAACACATCATAACATCATAACCGGTCATATGAGATGTCATTAACCGATGTGGGATTGGCCTAAACCAATGTGGGATTGGCCTAAACCATTGTGGAATGTTACCTCACTACTGGGTTTGCCCCACGTTGGGTTTGCCCCACCATAGCTCCGATTCCGATTGATCATATTACGGAACTCATATATATAACATATAACGTAACATATATACACGATGCCGGCCGAAAGGGCTCAGCGTACCGGCCACATCATAACATCATAATACATACCCGATTCCCGGCCAAAAAGGGGATCGGCGAACCGATCTGATACCAACTAATCATACCATCATACATCATATCGTAACATCATATATCATATCGGACCTCGCATCATATTCATATTTCGAAATACACAACATACTTCAGAATACAGCATAGTGCGCACAATAACCTAACCGGCCCGGGACTTGGCGAAAAATGTACAACAGAGTATACGAACAGAATCATGAGTAACCAAATACAGTTTAAAATAATTTCCAAGATTTAATATGTTAATCACAACGAACCATCATTTACAAACCAAACCAGTAGTCAAATCAGATTTTCTTCCGAATATCACTGGGAACATATCAAATAGAACTTTGGGACTCGTAGACACGTATCGGAATCATAAGTGTATGAATCTACGTTCGGACTTAGTAAATAAATATATAGTCATACTCGGGGTCGGAAAGGTAGTCATATTAAGTTCTTTCAAAAACCATCAGAACTATACAGAAGAAAGTCGCGGGACCCACGGACGAGCGTCAACTCAATCCGGGCCCGCCTATGAAAATCATAGTCATCATACGTTACCAAATCATTATTACAAACTCAAAAAATATGTAAACTGATCGTACTTGAAATCGGAATAGTAGTCATGTCATATTCTTTCAAAAGTCGTCAGAAGTACTTAAGGAGAGTCGCGGGGCCCACAGAGGGGTGTCGACCCGAGTCGGGCCCGCCTATGAAAAACATACTTATCATACATCATACAATCACCTACGAGCATATCGAGGCAATCCGAGCCTTTTTACGCGAAAGATACGGCGTTCGTAGTTACGGAACTTTTAAAAGCCAAACTTTTTGTACAAAAGTTGAAAATCAAATATTTCAAAGGCATAAAGGCCAATATTTCATCATACCAACATACGAATTTCCAAGAAGCGAATAGGAGTCATAAACATGCTCGGATTGCGAGAATAGAATTTCCTCGAGGCTCGTGTCATAGCTATTTGTAACTAAGGCATGCCAAAAAGAAGAAAGAATGGAGCTTTACATACCTCGTACGCACTCAACGCTAGCTCAAACTCAAGATAAATCCAACCTACGTCTCGGGCTGCCCAAGGTCTACAAACAAGTCATGATATGCCAAACATTAGCTATGGACGCTTAGGCATTTAATTCCAAACTAACACTAAATTCTACGAAATTTGGGCGGCATTTCCCATCTAAATAAAGCCACCCCGAGAATTTAATTCGGCCAAAATCAACAACAACAACAACAACAACCAACCTAGCAACATCAATAATCAATCCGAAGGCAATACAACAATAATAACTCTCTTTTCCATCATTCAACAACATTCATAAATTCAATTCAACGGCTTACCTTCAAGCCAACATCGATGGTTATACATTCAAATACCAACCCGAACCCATACCAACAATATTTAAAGACATTCCAATCAATTCATACAACATTTCCAACAATCCAAAAATTGCTCCAATCTACCCGAAAACAACCCCCAAACCCGAGACACCCCTATAACATATTCCTCATTTCCAAACCATGATTTGCACCAACAATTCACATTCTAGCAATGCTATTCTCATCAATATACAAATTACATCAAATGTACAATAACCTCCAAATCAGTCCGCAACAATTACAACATCAATTGAGTCATTAAACATTCATTTCCAACATAGAATTCATAACGACGACGACTAAAACGTTAAGCGATATTAATTCATTTTTGCTACATAAATGACCTACATTCGGCCAACACCTCCCACCAACATATAAAGATGATTCTCATTCATTACTCCACTCTACAACAATCACAACACGCTACATAAGATCAATTCTTCACCTCAACACAACACAACATACACACACCTCACACGGCTAACACACCATGCACACGACTCACTTCCAACATGCTATTTTTCATGATTTTCGTCCATTTTAACATACTACAACATGCATACAACCTTTATAACATATAAAGCATGATCAAATCTTACCTTTCTTCCTTCAACTTCACAATAGGCTAGGGTTTGTAATAATGAAAACTAGCGGGTTGATCGCTCCAACAACACTTCCACGCCACTTAGGGACCTCCCACTTAGTGGGTTTGCATCAAAGAAATAATTTTAGAAGGGCTTGAATGAAAGTTGGTTTTCCTAGCTCTTGGCCGAGAGCCTCACTTTCTTGTTCTTCAACTTCTATTTTTTTGCTAAGTGTTGAAATGAATAATGAAGACTAGTTGATCATCTTTTGCTATTATATGAAGTGCACAATTGTCCTTGGCCCACACCATGTGTTGGAGCAATAAAAATTGAACACAAATTGTGTGGGCCTTCTACAAGCCACACAGCTAAGACCATGGAAAATGCATGATTTTCAAGTT
Organism: Lycium ferocissimum; assembly: GCF_029784015.1. Classification (NCBI taxonomy): domain Eukaryota; kingdom Viridiplantae; phylum Streptophyta; class Magnoliopsida; order Solanales; family Solanaceae; genus Lycium; species Lycium ferocissimum. The sequence continues at coordinate 1,150 of NW_026722453.1, read as the reverse complement.
TCACTTATTCCATTTTTGGTCCCAAATTTTCCTAATTGTTCCATGCAAACAAATTCATGCACAACTTATGTCTCAAAATAAAATCGAAGGTCCAAAGTCTCGACTTTGCATCCCGAAATGGTTTGGTCTCCAACCTATCATAATGTGCAATATGATATGTTCTATATTTTTGTTTTGTTACTATTCATGCTTTGTATCCTTCCATATGTTGTTACTCATGCCTTACATACTCGGACATTGCTCATCCGACGTCCCTTCTTTTGGACGCTGCGTTCATGCCCCCAGTAAAGAGGGGGACGCATCCCATCCCTAGGGGCCCACCGAGATATTGGAGTGTCCAGTTGTTCCGAGCTTCGGTTTGGTACTTTCTTTTGTGTAATATTTGGGCCTGGAATCCGCCCCGACTTGTGGATATGTGTATCTTATTTAGAGGCTCGTAAAGACATTACGTCAAATGTTTCGTAAATCCTGCCGCCTATGGTTGTATAATCTTTTGGTAAAACCTCGACACTCGTTCACGAGTAGTTATTGAGATTATTTGAGTAAGATATGATTGTATCGTCCATATGGCCCACTAGCGATCGAAAGAAACATGATAAGGGTGCCAAAATGATATTATCGGGACGTCACGGCCTCGGTGGGGTCGGACAAAAGTGGTATCGAAAGCGGTTTGTCCCGGGGTTGCTACGAGCCGTGTCCCATCCGTTTATGGTGTGAAGCGCGCCACACTTCTAAACAGGAGGCCGGGGCATTTAGGAATAACGACCTTCTTTGCACTTTAGATCGGGGGTAGACCGTTACCGGATTCCGTTCTTCTCCAATCGTTGCATGATTTCGGAATGCTGGAAAGAAAAGCTACGGCGGGCCCCAAAAAGGGCAAGGCCAAGACGGTGGTCGGAGAAGAGTTGAACCGGGGGCCACCGGTGGAAGAGAAGAGGGCGAGTCTCATCGGGCGAAGCCCCTCGACCCTCTGCTCCACCGGGTCCGGAGCGAAGAGTTTCCCCCGGCCCCGGACCCGTCCCGCCCGGAAACTCGGGTCGGCGGATGGCGAGTTTCGGCTGGCGACCCAATTGGTTCCGCGAAGCTCGGCCGGGAAGGTCCGGGCAGGATAGGGCGTGAGTGCGAAGCCGCGATTTTATCGCTGAATCCC
>NW_026722452.1:0-7283 GCF_029784015.1 Lycium ferocissimum | reverse complement strand
CCTACCATAACAACAATTGCCATCATAAATAAAATCAATTCACCATACCTTTCCACTTCCTATCATTCGCCAACACCCCTCCATATGCATGTTTTTCATGAATTTCCATATTTTCCATACATTACAACATAAAATTAACTCAATCTTTCATGCAACACACAACACAACACAACATAACACATACACACATACACACACACTCACGGCCACACACTCACACACTTCCACCACATGAATTTCATCCATTTTCATACTCCACAACATGCATAAACACTCATAACATACAAAAGAGGAATTGAACCTTACCTTTTCCTCAACTCTTCACTTCCTGACTCAAATTGACAACTTGTATGAATATGTGTCCTTCTTGCTCCACAAACCACTTCACCTTACCAAGAACTCTTCAAGGGATTGTTTGGCTATGGAGAACAAGTTGAGAATTCTCTTCTTTTTTTTTCTTTTTCTTTTTCTCTCGGTTTTCTTTCTTTTTTTTCTCTAAGGCCGAATGGCCAAGTCTCTTTCTCTCTTTCTTGCTTTCTTGAAAAGTCTAGGGAATTAAGATGAATAAATCATCTTTCCACCTATATATATATATAGTCTCTTCCAATAGCAAGCAACCATATTGCCCCTTAACTTGGCTTGATTTAATTTGGCCAAGTTTTGAAAGTGGGGTCCATGGCCAAGTGGCCCCCTTTCTTGAAAATTCTAGCAAATTTTTCTTATTTCATGAAAAAAATATTTCCCTTAGTTCCAAATTTGCCCCTAGCCTTTCTCCGTATTTCCATGAGTCGTTTTGCAAATTTACCTTTTTACCCCTGGCCTTTCTTAATATTCCAACTTTACAATTTTCCATACGCGACTTGTGTCGCTTGCCTTGACTTACCCGAGGGTACAAAATACGGAATGAAACACCAGCTCCCCAGCCCGGGGCGGAGGATAGGACGTTGAGGGAGGCGGTACAGTTACTGACGACTTTGGTAGCGGGACAGGCTCGTGGACGCGGGCCAAGAGGTGATGATGATGACAGACGTGACAGTCTGAGGGTCCGCGATTTCCTGACATGTAGCCCCCCCGAGTTTTTCGGGTCTAAGCCCGACGAGGACCCCCATGATTTCATTCGGCAGATGCAGCGCTCATTGAGACTGGTCCGGGCTTCAGAGACCGAGTCTGTCGAGCTAGCTTCACATAGGTTACGGGATATTGCTCTTAATTGGTATGAGTCCTGGGAACTGTCCAGGGGTGAGGGTGCTCCCCCAGCTACGTGGGACGAGTTCACAGCTGCTTTTCTCCACCACTTCTTGCCCCCGGAATTGCGGAGGGCGAGAGTTGATAGATTTTTGCAGATACGGCAAAGGGGTCGGAGTGTTCGTGAATATAATTTGGAGTTTGATTCCCTGGCCCGATATGCACCTGCCCTAGTAGCAGATATGGCTGACCGGATGCACCGGTACGTGATGGGATTAGATCGCTACTTGGTTGATAGTTGCATGGCGATGGCGTCGCGTACGGACACAGACATCGCCGGTTCTGGTGCCCATGTACGGGTATGGAGGATCGGCATAGGGAAGAGTAGCCCAGTAGGGATTATGACAGGAGACGGCCCAAGAGGGCCAGATCAGCGGGGTATGTTGGAGAGTCCCGAGGCGGGCAGCCTCAGCATTCGTCCGGTGGATATTTCCCTCCGTTAGGCCGGGATACACAGTCTGCTAGTAGGCGATTTGATGGCGCAGGACCGACCGGGACAGACAAGAGTTCCAGAGCCTCAGGTCCTCAGGCGAGTAGAGGTCCCAGTCAGACTAGGCCACCTATGCCCCGGTGTTCATATTGTGGGAGATCGCACCCAGGGGAGTGCTACCGGGCTACAGGGGCCTGTTTTTCTTGCGGCCGCCAGGGCCATATTATGCGAGATTGCCCGTGGGCGGGCGGTTCTGGTGGTGCAGCACAGCCGACGGGATCAGTTGCTGGTTCGTCATCTACTCCTTCGCGCCGCGCGCCCTGCGGGGCGAAGTATGCCAGCACCAGCGGGCCGCGGCAGAGGCCGTGGCGGGGGTTCTGATTTTAGCGGTCCTTCGAACCGCATATACGCTCTGACTAGTCGGCAGGACCCAGAGGCACCACCGAACGCGGACCCAGGTATATTATTAATCTTTTCTTGGTGAATATATGTATTGATAGACTTATCTTCCATTGTATTACGTGATTTTCATCTTCTGCGTGTTGGTAAAAGTAAGGTAAAAACCCGAATCAATAGAACCATTTGAGATAGCCATATATACAGGCAAAAGACGAATATAGGGAATTTGGATGGCTAAGACGGTAGACCATATAGACAGGGATAAACAACCCCTTTAGACCGGAGTGGGACCCGCTATGAAAACTTTCCGAAATTTGTTAAGACCCCGATTTGCCCTAGAATTACGTGACAAAGGTCGTGTGGGGGAGTGGACGTGACTATCCCAACATTAAGACACTAAAATGCCTTAAAGTTTCGAGGTTAAGCGTGCTGGGGCCAGAGGAATTCTGGGATGGGTGACCCCCCCTGGGAAGTGTGCTAAGGTGATAAATGAAAGATGCATATCTGTGGTATTATAAATGAATTGGGGTAAGATGTAAGGTAAGTTGATATGATATGTTGAGGTAGGACTAGCTACGAAAGTATGGTTGAGGTAGGCTAAACGGAGCGTGGCAAATTAAACGCAAAAGAAGGTGGAAGGTTGAGAGAGGGAAACGCCCTTATCTTGAGGAAAGGGTATGTGCAAAGGTATAAGAAAGTAAGAAAGGGGCCTAAAGGCTATTGTGCGGGGTAAAGAGAGTTCCATAAGGATACAGACTTATTCGCTATAGCCAATTGGATGCTTTGACGAAATGATTCAAGGTACAAAGATTAGAGTGAGTAATGAAACGTCGACAGGGGAAGTTTTAATAAATCAGCAAGCATTAGTGGAAGTGGTTCGGATCTCGTCACGGCCCAATTCCATGGACCGCGACTGGTGCCCGACTTGGGCACCCGTACTCACACGTATTACCCAAAACGGATTTACGGACAAATTATACAGATATAGGGAACAGATGTCATACACAATCATAGGTGCCGACAGAAACCGGCAAAACTGTCATGGCGGATGGGATCGCCCGAACACATATCATGCAAACATAACCGAACAGAACTCAGACACAACCCACATTTATGTCCACAGACCTCTAACAGAACCAACGGAGTCATATGACGGGACAGGGCCCCGCCGTACCCCTGAACAAATAAACATATGCATACGGTAGAATAAGCACCAAAAGATGGCTCCGGGCAAAGGAGCACCTCCGATGGCTGAAGGGAAATTCTATCTGTCGCGCCACCAACCGGTCGTCTGTACCTGCGGGCATGTAACGCAGCCCCGAACAACAAAAGTGGGTCGCACGAACTATGTACCGAGTATGTAAAGCATAGAATACCGTAAATAAAATTATGAACAAGTAAAGTAAAGTCCGTAAAGCTGTGTACGTAAAATAAGCACGATGTACGTAATATCAAAGAAGAACATGCATGCAAGAACGGTGTCCGGCCCCTTGCGGGACCCGGAACGTGGTCACCACTCTACGAATCTAGGCGCCACACACATCATACTTCGTAAGATTTGTCCGTCTCCGACACACATCATAATATCAAAGTACACATATATGCAAATATGGTTCAGAGAACCAAACACATCATACTTCGTAAACACATCATACTTTGGAATTTATATACGGTGCCCGGCCCTCAAGCGAGAAGCTCGGGAACCGTGCGCACGATATAAACCGGCCCGGGACTCGGTGATGGAAATAGACTCCATGCACGAGCAGAAAATGAGAAACTATATGCAAATATAAAACATAGAAACTATATGCAAATATAAAACATACTTTAAGACTCAACAGAATGTTTGAAACGGAACATACCTGGGACGAAGTCGAAGGTCAAATCGGACTAGGACTGTGCAAGGAAGGCCTCGGGAAGCGTGCACATATCTCGAGTCAACCCGAGGTGGCGTACGGAAGTCATAATCCTTAACTACTCTAAAATTATCTACAAATGTTTCAAGGCAATCCGGTTTCGTTTATGACGTTATAGTCGTTTAAACTATTTTCCTAGCAAAGTACAAGGTACCTAATTCAATTCTATTGAATAAATAAGGGCCAAATCTTGACTCGGATTTCAAAGAGTAAAGTCGTCTTCAAAGCTCATATACGGACCTACTACGTCTAGGACATGCCAAAGAAGGAAGGGAAAGACTTTACATACCTTTTTCACTCCTTATGCCAATCCAAGATCAAATCCCAAACTCTCCAAAATCTACATTTGGTCACAATTACCAAACATTAGTCATGGATGCTTAAGAGTCCCTTTTAGAAATTATCACTTTGGCTACCGAAATTTCGGCGGACTTCCCCCGTAAATACACCATACCACCAAGTTCAACTTGGCCAATTTCAACAACAAATCCGAGAATGAAACTCGCCAAAATTATTACAAGCAATGCCAACAATTATTCCCAATAATGCTTACAATATTCACAATGATTCCATAGTACCAAATCTTCAACAAAGATGTAATCACACATTTTTCTTGTTCTAAATTCATAAATCATATCAACAACCACTTATAATCAACATCCTTCATGCAATGTAAGAATTTAAGCTAATGTCACCTTACTTCTTCAACATCCCAATAACGATTACAACTTCGTTCCAAACTATCAAACTTGCATTTTTCATCATAGAATCCATGATAACAACAACTAAAATATCAAATAGAATTAAATTACCATGGCTTGTCAAACCACACCTCATTCGGCCACATCACAACATGCATAATCTCATGTTCTTCATCCATTTTACATTATGGAATTCGCAACACAACAACCAAGACGTTCTAAATAAAATTAATTCATCACTTCCACCTACACTACTATATTCGGCCACCACCCACATTCACAACTTCAACCAAAATCATCAAACTTTCATTTCCAATATAGAGTCCATAATAACCACAACTAGAATACTACATAAAACTTAATTAATTTTGCCTACACAATTCATGCATACACGGCCACATGCACATACACACAACCACCATGCAAACTTCCCTATTTTCATGAATTCTATCCATTTCTACCTACTACAATGTAAACAAACTCTACATAATATATAAAATGGAATTAAATCTCACCTTTCCTCCTTAACTTCTTCACTTGTCCAAGGTGTGGAATCGTCGAAACGAACGTCCTATCTTCCGAAATAATTATACCACGTTGTAGAGGACCCTTGAATTAGTATAAACACATGAAGAAAAGAATTTTTGGGACAAGATTTCATGGGGGCAAAAATGCCCCACCTTGGCCGTCCCCTCCTCTCTTTCTTTCTTCAACTTTTCTTTCTTATTTCTTCAACAAAAAAGATGACTTCAAATATATATATATACATGTCTTCCACTACTTTCCATATTTATTATTTAGCCCCTCAATTAAGGAAATTTTAGCACCTAGCCCCTTTCTTTATTTTCTCTAGAATTTTCTTGAAATTCCATGGCAAAGATGACTTGTTTGTCATCTTTCTTTTCTTTTTTTTTTTTTCCTCACATGGTCAATATGACCTTTTTGGAACATTCAAGAGACTCATGTGAAATTCCCATTTTACCCCTCGACTTTTCTCAATATTACCATTTTGTCCCTGACCTTCTGCATTACTTCCACGACCCATTTTGCAAATTTCTCTTCTTGCCCCTAGCCTTTCTCAATATTTCCGTCCAATAATATTCATAAATAATATTCATAACCAACTTATGCACTAAAATAATTTCGAAAATGGTCTCGCCCTTAACTTTCCCCGACGACTTTGAAATATCCAAACGTACAAAATACGGGCTATAACAGATTCTAATCAAAATTCTGTTTGTTATACTTCTGCGCTTCTGGCTCTAATCATGAATCTGTTTGATATGACGTGAGATTACGACAACGTTGTAAGGGACCGAGGAGTATGACGAGAAGTGAGAAATGTTGATGACTAGGCCAAAAAGAAAGGACAGTAAGATTGTTAAATATAGAAGCAAAACATATGCTGGGACAGAATAAGGAGGAGTTGTAAAATGAACACCCCCCACAAGCACTCTGGTTAGATGCGAGTATGTAGTTAGTAAGAGGACCTCCCCGAAAACGTTTGTGAGACCTATAAGGCTAATTTAACATTCGAGGACGAATGTTCTAAAGGGGGGGAGGATGTTATATCCGGCATTTTTGCATATTTGAAAAGTTCGGAATAATCTTTGCTTGTAAGAAATAAGGCCATATTTGGATCTTACTAGTATCAATATGTCGGCTATGGAAACATTGGTGCGGAATTATCGAGGAAGGTTAAGGACAAAATTGAAATTTTGGAAATTTGTTTCATGAAATTACAAAATTTAGCCAAATTGTTAGGCCAAAAAAAAAAAAGGAAAATCAAGGCCCAATAGAGAGGGGTGGCCGGCCAAGGTGTAATGGCCCAAGTCCATGAGATTTTTCCATGTGCTAGATTAATATAAGGATTATTATCCATTAGAAACTTCAAGACACAAAACAAAAATCAAGAGCAAGAACAAGAAAGGCCATTCGGCCAAGAGAGAAAGGAAAAAAAAAAGAGAAAAAAAAAATCCCAAGCCTTCAACTTTGATCCAAGAATTGCAATTTTCTTATACTCTTACTAAGTTCAAGATTCTCTACAAAGTGATATAAATATCTTGGCAAGAAAGTGATTTTGGTGGCAAGTGGAGGAATTAAGAAAAGGTAAGGTTTCATGTTCCTTTTATGTTGTAGAAGATTTATGGATGTTAGAGTGAATGGAATTGAATGAAAATCATGAAATTATGGTGTGTGTGTGCATGGTCGTGTGGTGTATGTGCATGTGCATGTGTGGCCGTGAGTGCCCTATGTGGAGAAGAGTCTATTGAATTTGTTTAGTATGTTAATTATGTTGTTATGGCATTATGAAGTAAATAAGGTTAATGGTTCTTGTTATTGTGGAAAAAAAAATTGTTGTAAGGTTGTGGTAGGAAATTATGCAATTTTATTGAAGTTTATGTAAATATGGAGATGGAAGTGGTAAGACACAAATTATGATTGTTGTTAATGGAGTTGGAAGACAAAAATGTGTTATGGAAAATTTATGTTGAAAATTGGAAGTTTTGTGTCACGACCAACTCAAGTAGGCAGCGACACGTGCCCTAATTGGGCACTCGTACGTACCTAAACCTAAGTTAGCAAAATATT
>NW_026722451.1:0-7729 GCF_029784015.1 Lycium ferocissimum | reverse complement strand
TTTGTTGTTGGGGTACGAGACATAGATGTGAGTTATGTACGATTTTGTTCGGATGCGTTGAGTAAGTTGTGTTTGGGCGGCCCGTCCCGCCGTGGCAACGGCACTATCGAGTACACGTGTATGTATGCTTTATATGTATATTATGATAGCCTTGCGCTTATGTAATATGTATATATATATATATATATTTGTATGCGTCGGTGCGGAGACACGTACGTGCGATTTATGTACGAGTCGTTTGTATGCCGAATTCGGTTAGTGAGCGCGTATGGGTGCCCAGCTCGGGCACTAGTCACGGCCTACGGGGTTGGGTCGTGACAGATATAATTATGTGGCTCACCTAGAATGTGATGCGGAGTGTGTTAAGGGGTGCCCGGGTGGGATAGCACCGGGTGCTTGTCGCGGCCCTCAAGTCGGGTCGTGACAAAAGTGGTATCAGAGCAGTTCAGTCCTAGGGTGTATCTACGAGCCGTGTCTAGTAGAGTCTTGGTTATGGGTGTATTGCGCGCCACACTTATAAACAAGAAGGCATGGACATTTTAGAATGAATGACCTTCTTTCTTCGTAAGAAATCGTGCGATAGAGCTTTGATGTAAGAACTTTTTGTTTCTTAATGATACTGTTGTGTATTTACGAAATGCACCTTGTAAAGAAAGGCTACGACGGCCCGAAAAGGGCAAGACGCATGGCGAGAAAAAGTGGGGAAAAGAGCACCGCCACCGGTAGTAGAAGAAAGTGAGTCCCAAGTGCGGCTCGATCTCGGTCTTCCGTTCGGGGCCTATATTAGAGGAGCGTGAGGAGCCTCGGCCCCGCCTCCGGTACCTCCGGCTCCTCACCGAATGCTTCGGGCCAAGATGTAAGAGGGCCGATGAATTTGCCGACTCAATTGGTTGCACCCCCGGACTCGAGGGTCGAAGTTCGAGGTCGGGGTGATAGGGCTGTTAGTGCGAGGCTCCGTGATTTTATCAGTTTGAACCCTCCGGAATTCTTTGGATCAAAGCCGGATGAGGACCCTCAGAATTTTATTGATGGTATGTTGAGGACGCTTCGGTTGATACATGCTTCAGACACCGAGTCGGTGGAGCTAGCGTCCTATAGATTGAGAGATGTCGCGGTATGTTGGTACACAGTTTGGATGGCTTCACGGGGAGCCAATGCACCTCCCCATGGCAGAGTTTGTAGATGCATTTCTTCGACATTATACGCCCCCGAAAGTTCGAGCTAGGCCGATAAGTTCCTAAATTTGAGGCAAGGGAGCATGAGTGCTCTAGAGTATAGTCTCCGCTTCAATTCCTTGGCTAGGTATGCTTCGGCCGGCGGTAGCGGATATGGGTGACCGAGTGCACCGGTTTGTGAAAAAGGCCTAGGGCCACATTTGATGGATAGATGCTTGGCCAGCGTCCCTTGAGACAATATGGATATTGCACGCATCCAAGCCCACGCTCAAAATTTAGAAGAAAGCTTGCAACAACAAAGAAGCGAGCATGATAGAGGGCATAGCAAGAGGGCTAAATCTTCGGGTCAGATGAATGAGTATAGAGGTGGGCACAGACAGCAGCCTTGTAGACATTCAGGCTATTCTATGACTAGTGCGCCTCCACGGTATTCAAGCCAGAGATTTGATAGATCTGCATCCCGGGGCGAGGCGAGTCGAGCTTTTCGGGATCTCGGTTTAGAGGTGATTCGGGTCAGGCGAGGCCACCCGTGCCACGATGCTCCCAGTGTGGGAAGTTACATTGGGTTCCGCGCAGATTGGGCTCCTACGCTTGCTATTCATGTGGTCGACCAGGCCATATTATGCGTGATTGCCCCTCAGTTAGTGGCAGAGGTAGGACCCGGCCTTCGGGGTCGGTAGTCGGATTTTCGGCATCTATACGCCCTATGGGGCCGGGTTCACACGTGCCGGTCGGCCGTGGTAGGCGGGAGAGCCCCCAGTGCCAGCGGTCCTCAGCACCGTATTTATGCTTTGGCTGGACGCCAAGATCTTGAGTCTTCTCCCGATGTGGTCACAGGTATATTATCGGTATTTTCTTATGATGTATATGCTTTGGTAGATCCCGGCTCCACATTGTCATATGTTACCCCATATATTGCGGGTCGGTTTAGAATCAAACCGGAGTCGATTAAACCTTTTGAGGTGTCTACACCCGTGGGTGAATCAGTGATAGCTAGCCGAGTATATAGAAATTGTGTAATTGTGATTTGTGATCGCCGTACCATGATTGACTTGCATGAGTTAAAAATGGTGGATTTTGATGTTATTATGGGCATGGATTGGTTGGCTTCTTGCTACGCCAATGTCGATTGTAGAATGAAAATGGTTCGCTTCCAATTCCTGGGAGAACCAGTTTTAGAGTGGAAAGGAAATACGGCGTCACCAAAGGGTAGGTTTATTTCCTACCTAAAGGCAAGGAAAATGATTACAAAAGGTTGCATTTATCATCTAGTGCGAGTTCAAGATGTAGAAGCCGAACCGCCGACTTTTCGATCGATTCGTAGTGAATGAATTTCCGGATGTATTCCGGAAGAGCTTCCGGTGCCTTCCTCCCGAGCGGGAGATTGATTTTGCTATTGATGTGTTGCCGGACACTAAGCCTATATCTATTCCTCCTTATAGAATGGCTCCCCGCGGAACTGAAGGAGTTGAAGGAGCAATTGAAAGACTTGCTCAAGAAAGGCTTTATTAGGCCTGGTTCATCCCGTGGAGCACCCGTATTGTTTGTCCGAAAGAAGAATGGCTCTTTGAGAATGTGCATTGACTATCGGCAACTGAACAAGGTGACGATCAAGAATAAATATCCTCTTCCGAGGATTGATGACTTATTTGATCAACTACAAGGTGCCCAATGGTTTCCAAGATAAATTTGAGATCCGGATATCATCAAGTGAGAGTTAGGGAGAAAGATATCCCTAAGACAGCGTTCAGAACAAGATATGGCCATTTTGAGTTCCGGTAATGTCATTTGGGCTAACTAATGCCGTTAGGCGTGTTTATGGATTTAATGAATGATGTGTTCAGGCCCTTTCTAGATTTGTTCGTGATTGTGTTCATCGATGACATCTTGGTGTATTCTAGATCTGAGGCAGAACATGCGGATCATTTACGTACTGTCCTCAGAATCCTTCAAACTCGAGAATTGTTCGCAAAATTTTCTAAGTGCGAGTTCTGGTTGAACTCAGTGACATTTCTTGGGCACATTGTTTCAGCCGAGGGTGTCACGACCCAACCTCGTAGACCGTGACTAGTGCCCGAGCTGGGCACCCAAACACAATCACTAATCCGAATCACATACAGATAGCTTATACGGACACAAATATCAAACACTATCTCGGTTATATCAAATCGCCATGAAACACATCTCAAACACAACCATATATATATCAGAAGCTGACAAGGCTATCAAATGGCGCAACGGCCCAAAACATATACAAATGCAAGCCGTCAAGGCTGCCACGGCAAATGGGATCGCCCCGAACATACATCATACAAACACACATGCCGTAATAGGCACAACCCACATATACGTCTACGACATCTCTAAACGGACCAACAGAATCATATGACGGGACAGGGGGCCCCGCCGTACCCCTGAACAAATATTTACATACACAGCGAACGAATATATACCAAAATGTGAGCTCGGAATAGGGGAGCACTCTAAAACGACGAAAGGGGGTGTCCTAGGCGGCGGATCATTTGAACCGTGCATCCGCCGCGGGCATGAAAGCGGCCCCGAAGAAAGGGGGTCAGTACGAAATATGTACTGAGTATGCAAAGCAGAAGATATAGTAAACAAATCTGAGTTATAATCGAAACAGAAGTGCAGAAAAGTAAGTGCAAACCCAAATACCAAAAGGTTTATTTTCAAAATACAAATCATGCATAGGGCACAGGAAATATGGTCGCCCGCCCGTCGATGGCGCCATAACACAGCATAACACCAGAAAGTTTCAAATCTCCGTATCCCCGTCACACATCATAACACAGCATAATGCCATACACAGCATAACACCAAATATAAGCGGAACCCGACCCTATAGCGAGGGGCTCGGCGAACCATAACACAGCATAACACCGGAGTATAACAAAGTGCGCACGATAACGAACCGGCCGGGACTCGGTGAAAGATACAACGAAATGCACGAAGCGAGTCGTGAGTAACCATATGTATAAAATCATTATCATAGACTCAAAAGATAAGTAAAATGACCATACTTGGAAATCGGAACAATAGCCAAACCAAATTCTTTCATAAGTCATCAGGATTACAAAAAAAGAGTCGCGGGACCCACGGACGGGTGTTGACCCGAGCCGGGCCCGCCTATGGAAAACATACTCATCATACGCCATACAATCACCTACGAACATATCGAGGCAATCCGAGCCTTTCTGTGAAAGTTACGGTCGTTCGTAGTTACGAACTCTTTAAGAACAGAACTTTTATGCAACATTCGAAAACCAAATTTTCCAAAGACATAAGGGCCAATATTTCATCACATCCAACATACGAATTCCAAGAGACAAATAAGAGTCATAAACATGCTCGGATTAGAGAATAGAATTTCCTCAAGGCTCGTGTCATAGCCTATTTGTAACTAAGGCATGCCAAAAGAAGAAAGGGTTAAGCTTTACATACCTCGATCGCTCTCAAGCTAATCCAAACTCAAGCTAATCCCAACCTATGCCTCGGGCTCTCCAAGGTCTACAAATACGTCATAATATGCCAAACGTTAGCTATAGGCATTTAGGCATTTAATTCCAAACTAGCACTTAATTCTACAGAAATTTGGGCGACATTTCCCCGTAAATAGATAATAGACCCCGAGAATTTAACTCGGCCAAATCAACATCAACAACCAACCTAGCAACATCAATAATCAATCCGAAAGGCAATATAACATTAATAACCCTCTTTTATATCATTCAACAACATTCATTATATTCAATTCAACGGCTTACATTCAAGCCAACATCAATGCTCATATATTCCAATACCAACCCAAACCCATACCAACAATATTCAAAGACATCTTAAACAATTCATACAATGTTTTAAACATCCCAAATAATACTCCAACTCACCCGAAAACTGCCCAAACCCGAGAACCTCAACTATAACACATTCCTCATTTCCAAATCATGATTTGCACCAACAATTCACCCTCTAACAATGTCATTCTCATAAATATACAAATTACATCGAATGCACAATAATTTTCCAAATCAGCCCATACAATTTCAACATCAATCTTGAGTCATTAAACTCTCATTTCCAACATAGAATTCACAATGACAACATTCAAAATTCCAAATAGAATTAATTCATTCATTGTCATATAATATGACCCATATTCGGCCAACACTACACATATACATATGTTGATGATTCTCATTCTTTTCTTCACACTACACAACTAAACATGCTACATAAATTCATTTCATCCTCCCAACACAACCCACACACCTACACGGCCAAACCTCACACACGGCCTCAACTCCAACATACTATATTTCATGAATTTCATCCATATTAACATACTACAACATGCATACACCATTCATAACACATAAAACAAGATTAAATCTTACCTTTCTTCTTCAACTTCACAAATAGGCTAGGGTTTGCGATTTACAAAACGGATGGTTTGATGACCCAAACAACACTTCCACGTTACTTAGGGACCTCTAATTAGTGGATTTGCATCAAAGAAATATTTTTGGGATGGCTCAATTTGGACTTGGTTTTTCTCCCTCTTGGCTGAGAGGTTGTTGTTGCTGTTCTTCAACTTCTTGATTTTTTTCTAAGTGTAGAGAATGAAAAGATGACTACTTAGTCATCTTTTGTGCTCCCATATATGTTACACAAGTGTCCATGGCCCACACATGTGTTGGACCAATTAAATTTGTCCACAAAATGTGTGGGCCATCTCCCACACCACACGGCCAACATGGCCTAAAAATGCATGATTTTTAACTTTCAATTATACCACTTTTGGTCCCAAATTTTTCCTAAATGTTCCATGCCAACAAATTCATGAACAACTTATGTCTTAAAATAAAATCGAATGTCAAAAGTCCCGACTGTGTATCCCGAAATAGTTTTGCCCCTAACTTATCATAGTTAAACCGGATGGTCCCAATGTACAAAATACGGGATATAACAGAGGGAATCTGGGTAGATAGCCAAAAGATAGAGGCCGTGAAGACTTGGTCGAGGCCTACAACTCCCACGGAGGTACGTAGCTTTTACGGGCTTAGTAGGTTATTACAGAAGATTTGTTGAAGGTTTTTCTTCTATTTCTACACCCCTCACAAAGCTGACCCAGAAATCAGCAAAGTTTCACTGGACAGATGCTTGTGAACGTGGCTTTCAAGAGCTGAAGGACAGATTGACTTCTCCCGGTCCTGACACTTCCAGAGGATTGGAAGGTTATGTTGTTTATTGCGATGCTTCAGGCGTCGGGCTAGGCTGTGTGTTGATGCAACATGGCAAGGTGATTGCATATGCTTCAAGGCAATTAAGAAAGCACGAAAGGAATTATCCAACCCATGATCTTGAATTGGCTGCAGTGATTCATGCATTAAAGATATGGAGACATTATTTATATGGTGTTCATGTAGACGTTTACACGGATCACAAAAAGCCTTCAAGATATTTTTCAAGCAAAAAGAGTTGAATTTGCGGCGGCGACGATGGTTAAATTGTTAAAGGATTATGATGTTGATATTCTATATACCCGGAAAAGGCAAATGTTGTGGCGGCGCTCTTAGCCGCGCGGTCTATGGGAAGTTTATGTGATGTACAATCGGAAAAATGAGAAATGACTCGTGAGCTCCAGCTTCTTTAGGAGTCCGAGTAGTGGACTCAGGTAGCAAGGGAACTACCATTCAGAATTCAGCAGTTTCGTCGCTGGTAGTGGAAGTGAAAGAGCGACAATATGAAGATCCCATACTAGTGCAGTACAGAGACACACTCCCTCAGAAAGAGGAGTCATCATTTAAGATTACAGGGGACGGAGTTCTCCGATGCCGAGGCAGGTTATGTGTTCCTAATGTGGCAGGTTTACGCCACCAAATATTGAGAGAAGCTCATTGTTCCCGTTATTCTATCCACCCCGGAGCAACGAAAATGTATAATGATCTTAAATCCATGTATTGGTGGAACGGGATGAAGAAAGATATAGCCGAATTTGTAGCTCAATGTCCTAATTGTCAACAAGTGAAAATAGAGCACCAAAAGCCGGGCGGATTGTTACAAGCTATAGAAATCCCAACTTGGAAGTGGGAAGTGATTAACATGGACTTCATTACAGGTTTACCCCATTCTCGACGTAAGTATGATTCCATATGGGTGATTGTGGATAGACTCACCAAGTCAGCTCATTTCTTGCCAGTCAGAACGACGTATGTAGCAGAGGATTATGCAAAGCTCTATGTTAAAGAGATAGTGCGACTTCATGGTGTTCCAGTATCTATTATCTCCGATAGAGGCACTCAGTTTACGGCTAATTTCTGGAAGTCCTTCCAAGAGGGCTTAGGGACTCAAGTGAGCCTTAGCACGGCATTTCACCCACGGAGCGATGGACAAGGCCGAGCGTACCATTCGGACTCGAGGATATGTTGCGAGCATGTATGATAGATTTTGGAGGAAATTGGGATGATCATTTGCCACTTATTAGTTTTACTTACAATAATAGGCTGTCACTCTAGCATTCAAATGGCACCGTA
>NW_026722450.1:0-7645 GCF_029784015.1 Lycium ferocissimum | reverse complement strand
CCCTTTTTTTTTCTAAATTTCTCAAAACAAATTTGCGATATAACTATTTAATAATTTTATTTTCGTAAAGGAGTCGAAATTCATATGAACAACATCAATAACAACCCCTTCGCATTTTACAAGGTAAATACATTTATTTTCATCCAAAATTCTCTTCAAATCTCCTTCCATAATTCACAAACACCAACAAACGAATTTATCGGACTATTCCCTCCGTGCTAATCCGTTAAAAATTCTAAATAAACTCGTGCAATGAAAAAGGAACCGTATTCATACCTTAAGCATGAAAACCCTACGTTATCACTCTTCTCCTTGGTTGATTTTTATTTCAATTGAAGACAACGCAGATACAACACTCTTTTCTCTTCATGGGCTTCGGGTCGGGGCTCGAATTTTGGTCAAAATTGGTTTTCTTCTCTCCAAGGCTCTTCTCTCTCTCTTCCAGAATTTTTCTGGTGTTCTTGGTCAGAAAAAATGAGAGAAAGGGCTGAAATTTCACTTAAATAGGCGGGGGTCATGGGCCTAACCCGATTGGGCCGGTTGGAGCCCACTGACCTTTCCGGCTTAAAACCTCCATATATCCTTATCCCGACATCACCTACTGGCCCACGACCAATGGTTGGAAAGATAATTCAATTATCTACAACTTCTGTCTTTAGTATTTTACCAAATTCCAAATTTATACTACCGTTTCTGCCCCTCGAAGTCAGATCACCCGAAAACGTTACTTAAAAATATTTGTTTGGAGGACTTCCACTTTGATTTGGCTCAAGGGTCATTCTTGAGTTATGTTTAACTTCACATATGTGATTCATATAAATTGTCGCATGCCCCAAAACAAATCTCAATATGTGGGCCCCACCTCAGCTTGCGAATAATCCGACGTACAAATATACGAAATTTAATACTGTCAACGTGAGTTTAAATTATGAAGAAACAACATGATTGTCAATTTTTAAGCACGTTAATAAGGACCTTCCAATTGATTTGAACATTCTAGAAGAAAATATTTTTTGAATCAAGATTTGAGGGCTTAAATTCTGGTTCCATGGCCGGAATATTTCTCTTTATTTTTTCTCAAGTTTCTTGAATTTTCTAAGGTTTGAAATTATGAATAATGTGATTAATAAGCCATCCAATATTCTCATATATAAGTCATCCATGTGTCCCATGGCCCACACATGGCTTGGATGAATTAAAATTAGCCAAGCCATGGGTGGTGCCCCACTCACACCACACGGCCAACTTGGCCATTATTTCATGAAATGCCAACTTTCCTAAATTAACTTTTAACCCCAAATTTTCTTAATATTCCATGCCAATAAATTCATAAGCAACTTATGCCTTAACACAAAATCGAAGGTCAAAAGTCTCTACCTCATATCCCGGAATAGTCCTGTCCTTAACTTATCATGGTTAGCTCGGATTGTCCCAAGGTACAAAATACGGGATATAACATCAAGTGGTAGCTTATATTTGAACCCTCATGCATGCTATGAGTACAATATGTGTGTAAAGCTATTTTCTGACATTAGCAATTTCTATTATTTCATTTTTTATTGCACTGCACTCATTCTTATGATGTGATGTTTAAATATATAAGGCACAGTTTGCAGGGGGTGATGTTGTGGCCTATGATGTGATGTTTACATATATAAGGCGCAGTTGATAGGGGTGACGTTGTGGCCTATGATGTGATGTTTACATATATAAGGCGCATTTGACAGAGGGTGACGTTGTGGCTTATGATGTGATGTTTACATCTATAAGGCACAGTTGACAGGGGGTGACGTTGGGACCTTTGTTGTGATGTTTATATATATAAGGCACAGTTGACAGAGGGTGACGCTGTGGCCTATGATGTGATGTTTACACATATAAGGCGCAGTTGACAGGGGGTGACGTTGTGGCCTATGATGTGATGTTTACATATATAAGGCACAGTTGACAGGGGGTGACGTTGTGACCTTTGTTGTGATGTATATATATAAGGCACAGTTGACAGGGGGTGACGCTGTGGCCTATGATGTGATGTTTATCTATAAGAGGCACAGTTGACAGGGGGTGACGCTGTGGCCTATGTGGTGATGTTTTAGAGGTGACGATGTGGATTATGTTGTGGCATTTCTATAGATATATGTGTTTTCTTGATATAGCCATACTGATTCATTTATCTTGCACATTTATTGACATGTCTCAAATGTCTTCCATGATTTTATGTACATATTGATTTCATGCCTTGTATACTCAGTACATCGTTCGTACTGACGTCCTTTCTTATGGACACTGCACTCATGCCTGCAGGTGTAGATAGACAAGACGAGGATCTTTCATCGTAGGCTGCCTTCAGGTACCAGTTTAGATTGGTGAGCTCCACTTCTTCCTAGAGCACTGCTGAGTCTGGATGTATATATGTTTGTATGATTTTTGTTCGTGGCATGTCGGGGCCCCGTCCCGACTTGTATACTTCGGTTACCATGTTCATAGAGGCTTTGGCAAGCAGTTCCTGTGTATAGCTTAGTTATGTTTTGTCGGTCATTATATTGGTGTAGTGGGTCCATTGGACATATATTTATACATGATATTGCGTTCATATCTAGCCTTAGCCTTATTTTTTTTATTCGAGAAATAGAGAACACAAGTTATAAGTTGGTTCACTCGGTTTCCGTAAGGTGCTGGGTGTTAATCACACCTTACTAAGGGTAGGGTGTGACAGTAACAACTCCATGACCCATAGGTCAGGTAACAACTTCATGACCTATAGGTCAGACATAATCAACTCCATGACTCGTAGGTCAGGTAACAACTCCATGACCCGTAGGTCAGGTATAATCAAATCCATGACCCGTAGATTAGGTAACAACTCCATGACCCGCAGGTCAGGTAACAACTCCATGACTCGTAGGTCAGGTCTAATAAAATCCATGACCCGCAGGTTAGGTAACAACTCCATGACCCGTAGGTCAGGTATAATCAACTCCATGGCTCATAGGCCAGGCAATAACTCTATTGCTCATAGGCCAGGCATATGCAAACATGTAATGATAACTTAAAGGCAACATAATAGCCTGTAAACAATATGTACACTAGTTATTCCTTTTGTCATTCTGTCATTTTATATAACCCAATCATTCTTATATCTGTCCTTAACTGGAGAGAATTATTACACTAGGGTTATGGTAACCTGAGTATAATCTTCATGAATTGCACATCCCGGTGCGAATAGTCAAAGGTGGCTCAATAGTAGAAATCATGCCAAAGAAAAGAAGGAACGGCCTTTAACATACCCGGGAATTCACGTCTCGTCTTTCCTCCTATTTCTCGCAATCTACATATAAGATCATTCATACTATGGTTAGGCCCATTGTTATATACTTATCCTAAGCCTTTAAATTTAATTTCCTTAAAGATCCGTAAATTCGAAAAAGATCTCCCCTGTTTATATGCCTAGCTCGAAATTATAATTCAAAGAACCAACAACAACAACAATAACAACAACAACAATAACATTATTTCCAGCACCAATATGTACCATAAAATATCCCTCACGACGTTTTCCAACTTCCATAACTAATCAACCCACTATACGATTATTTAACGACTTTATCTCCGTAAATAAATCGAAATTAACATTAATAATAAGAGATTCATACCTTACTCCCAATATTATGGCTATATCTTCACTTCCCTTCTTGAACTTGAACCAAAACTCATCGTTATACGATTCTACAACTGCAACTATACCCTGTCCAGGCCAGAATTCGGGGTGGGGTGTTTGGTTGCTGAAAAGAGAGGTAAAGACCCTTATATAACGTTCTAGAGTCAGTCTAAACCAACCTAGAATTTGCTCTGCGCGTTCGCGCAGAGTAAATCCTCTGCTTGGACAGTCTGTCTTAAAATGCTCATAACTTTTGATTCCGATATTGTGTGAGGCCCCACAACCTATGGTTGGAAAGGTATTTCAATTATCTAGAATTTTCATTTTTGGTGTGTTTCCAAATTCCAAACTTATAATGGGGTTTTGGCCTGTTTAATTTAGATTGTCCGAAAACGTATCCTTAAATCATTCTTTAAGAAGGCTTATGCCCATATTCGGCTTAAGGGTCCTTCTTAAGACTTGCTCAACTTTCCATGTACTACTCATATGTCTTTTATAAAACCCCAGTATGTGGGCCCCATCTTAACTTACGGTTACAAGGGCTATTCATCAAGTAACGTATTAACTGATTTACACCGTACGGTCTCCAAATGTCATATATATGTTATTCTTATACTCATAGAATATAATCTTCATACCTAATTATTGTATAACTTTACTCTCCATTGAGCTCATACTAAGCCGTCTACAGTCTTGGCAACGCGAAATTTTCCAAGGTGTAACAAGGTATCATCAGTTATGTGCCTGTAATTTCACTGAAACTTATTCCTCAAGACCATTGTTGAAATCCATGGTGAAATTGTTCATGGCATTCAATGGGTTGTTTTTTTACAAGCCTTGGCAACCAGTCAGCATTCTCTGGCCATTAATGTTACCACTGCCCCACCTCATATTCTCCTGCGATCTGATTTCTATTTGATTTTATATGTACTTGTAGAACTGCCAGGAAAATTTGTTCTTCTGATTCGCTGATGTTCCTAATTGCATTAATTCTCTGGCGAAGCTCTAATTTTACCGACGAATTGCAACCCAGAAAGGAAATAGAGCGAGAATGAAAATACCATATAATTGAAGAGAGGAAGCAACAAATTTAAAAGAGAACCCAAAAGAGTGAGTTAAACGGAGAGATATCTCCTTCACCCACTAAAAGTATTTGATGAATCATATGAAGTTCACCGTAAATTTTTCCGGCAAAAAGTATGTGGATTTTTGTTTGGAAGGGAAGGAGGAAGGACTGGGTAGGCAGGTTTGGATTTTAGATTTTTTTATTTATTTTTAGTTTTGCTGAAAAATATTTTTCTTTTTTTTTTTTCTCATAATTTATTTTTAACTATTATTTTGGATTTAAATGCCACATCTCTTCATTTAATTTGTTACTTTGACACGTCATCAGCTAGTGTGTTACACTCACCTTATAGATTTGGCAGATGGTACAAAAAGTGTCTAATTGGAACCAATTTCTGGTAGTTTAAGTGCTCAATAGGAACACTCCTAAATTAAGGTGTCTAAGTGAAAGATTTTGTCAACCACAGGTGTCTCTCGATAGGTTCGGCCTTGAAATAATTGATTATTAGTTAATTATGGTTTTAATTGAAACAAACAATTTTATTGTTTAAAGTAAATTAGGGTCGTATTTGCAATTTAAGTCCTTTCATGTAACTAGCCGTGTCTTTAGTTTGATTGATTGACTAATTAGCTTTAATTATAATTAAAGTGTTTTATTAGTTAACATGTTTTTAATATTTCACTGTTTATTAAATTTTCCTTTTTTGCTCCTCCATATACATATACATACATGGATATACACATATATAGGTGTACATATGTGTATATCGTGTATACACATATTGTTACACCTCGAAAAATTCCCCGTTAGCGTGCAGTGAATAGACTCACGAAGGACATGACGTTCACGAGGTTCGGACAAGTAGGAGATAGTAATTGATGATGTCTTAATGGCCCATCAAGGAAGAACTATAACGTCCCTTAGAATGGTATTGAAGTAAGGAACAAGTGTTAAGAAGGTTCCATAAGGATCGGAGATCAAACGAGTCGACGAAACGATTTTCGGAAAACTGGACCAACCTACGCCGCATACCGTCGTATAAATATATGGACCGTATGTCCAACCGTAGATTCAGTCCAGTAGAGAATATGTTATAGCCCGTATATTGTACGTTTGGAAATTCCAAAGTCGTCGGGAAAGTTAAGGGTGAGACCATTTTCGTAAAATTATCTTAATGAACGAGTGGTTATAAATATTATTTATGATCGTTATTAGTATGGAAATATTGTGAAAGGTTAAGAGCAAGAAGGGAGATTCGCAAAATGGGCCGTGGAGACAATGCGGAAGGTTAGGGACAAAATGGTAATATTGAGAAAAGCCGAGGGGCAAAACGGGAATTTTACACAAGTTCATGAAAATTCCAAAACAAGGGGCCATATTGGCCATGTGACAAAAATAAAGAAAAAAGATGACTAAGAAGTCATCCTTAAAAAGGAAAAGAAAATTCTAGAAAAAAAGAAAGAAAAATCTAGAGAGGGGCATGTGCCCCTCACATGACTAAGAGAATTATATATATATGTGGAGTCATCATTTATTCAAGAAAAGGAAGAACAAACAAAGAAAGAAAGAAGAGCAAAAATAGAAAGGCCATTCGGCCAAGAGGAGAAGAGAGAAAAAAAAAAAAAATTTGGAGCCTTCAACTTTGATTCAAAATTTGTCTCTACTTGAATTCCTATTAAGTTCAAGGTCCTCTTCAAGATGATATAATTGTTTTGGCAAGGAAGTACTTGTGTTGGCAAGGAGAACTTGTTGGAAGAGGTAAGAATTTCATGCTTTCTTTCATGTTATGGAAGATTTATAGATGTGGTAGTATGTAGAATGGAATGAAAACTAGGAAAATGTTATGTGTTGGAAGTAAGCCGTGTAGGGTGCTATGTGTATGTGGCCGTGTGGCATGGAAAATTGAAGGGAGATGAATTCATTTTATTTAGTGTATTAGTTGTGTCGTTATGGTTTTGTGATGTAAATAAGGTTAAGGATTCTTGTTGGCTTGAGAATTGGTTGTAAAGTTGTTGTAGGAAAATTAGTGAAGTTATGGGAAATTTGTATAATTTTGGAAATGAATTGTTAAGATGCAAATTATGATGATTGTTGGTGGGATTGGAAGATGGAAACATGCTATGAATATGTATGTTAAAGATTAGAAGTTTTGGATGCAATATGGCTTTGGTGGAAAGTTTGTATAACTTGTATATTTTGTGAATATTTTGTAGAAATGATATGAAATGTTTCCGAATTGTATTTGAATGGTTTTGGATTAGTAATGAATGTGAAAACATTGAGAGTAGTTGGAAATGTGAAGTTGGAATGAAAGTTGTGGAGTTATGTAGTAAAGAAGACTATTTATGTTATAGTGCGTTTTATGATAATTGTTGGTGTTGTTGAAATTGTAAGGTTGCGGAAATGGCTGTTTTGGAGAGTTAACTTGATGTTAGTATAGTTTCTTGAATTTATGGAAATATTGTTGAAACGTATGAAATTGTTGATATAGTTATGAATTCAAAAGTTGAAAATGTGTTATGTGAATGTTTCTAGTGAGTTGGTTGTTGAAGTTGTTAGTATAGTTGTGATATTATGATTGAAAGTTTGGCCGGGTTGAATTCCCGGATTGTTGTTGATGTTAATTTGGGCCGAGCTATATTCTCGGGGCGTGGTATTTACAGGGGAGATGCTGCCAAAATTTCGGCAGACAAGAACAAATTCAAGATTGGGATTTTAAAGCCTCATGAATAGTAACTGGTAAACATGACCATTTGCAAATTCTGGGCGAAACGGGATTCGAGATTGAACGAGCATAAGACGTCCGAAAGGTATGTAAGGCTCACCCTTTCCTTCCTCCTTTGGCATGTCCTAGATGTACTAGGTTTGGATCTTAGTCTCGGGATCATTCGTTCTCGGAAATACAGTTTAATTTTGGTTAC
>NW_026722449.1:0-7380 GCF_029784015.1 Lycium ferocissimum | reverse complement strand
CCGTGTTTTTCTAGGTTACCCCCCCGGAAAGAAAGGATACAAGTTTATGGAATTAAAGTCTAAAAGGATATTTGTTACTAGAGATGTTCACTTTCATGAACAAGCCTTTTTCCTTTCATCCACAACCTCTAGTTCTACCGAACTCTCCTGATCCAACTTCTCCTATCACAGATGATATGAGTCACACTCAACAACCTAGTACAACCATTCCATCTACCTCTCAACCCCAACTTTTCAATCCTGAAACTTCTAATCCTATCACTAATGTGTCACTCAGCCCTGAAGCTCCTAGTCCTTTCAGTGAAGTTTCACCTGGTCTCTCATCTTCTGAATAAAATGAGTCTCCCAACAACTCATCTCATGCTGAACCTACAAGGCAATCAGAGAGGGTCCACAGAAGACCTGCATATCTTGATGATTATCTTTGTGATTCTCAGTGTTTTTCCGATCTTGACACTAGTTGTTTTGTCGCCTTTCCTTTAATGCCTCCCACTTTCCCTTTTACTGCTTTTATCTAATTCTAATCAAGTGATCCTAAACCTATTTCTTATATATTCGAGCCATCCCTCCTATGATCAAGCCAAATGCACCTCGGATGGCAAAAGGCCAGCGAGTACCGAGATCAAGCACTTATAGCTAATGATACACGGGATTTGGTTGACTTGTTTGCCTAGATAAAAAGGCACTACCCTTTAAACGGGTTTTCAAAGTTAAAGCAAAATCAGATGGGACTCTTGAGAGATTAAAGGCCAGTTTATGGAAGGGGTGACATACAAAGCGAGGGGATTGATTTCAATGAAACCTATTCACTCGCTGGTTAAGATGACTACTATCGTGTGTATTCTAGCAAAGTAAGGGCCAAGAAAGTGTCAGAGTCTTTTCTCAATTGGGACGTAACAACGCCTTCTTGTACTGTGGGGATCATGCAAGAAAAAGTTTAAATGAAAATCTCTCCCGGAATGCCTATTTCTACGATCGGAAAGGTTTTCAAACTTAAGAAATCCATATATGGCTTGAGACAAGCTCTAGACAAGCAGTATGCAAGACTTTACAGTTAGCCTTGCAATTTAAAGGATATTCTCGTCTTTAAATGACTATTCTTTATTTTTTGGCTATTGCTGTGTGCATCTATTTCTAGTCATTGCAAGTACATTGTAGTCGATGACATTATTCTAACAAAGAAATGATGAGCTTGAATTAACACATCTCAAATAGTTTTTTGGCATACAAAGTTTCAAATCAAGGATCTCATGAGACTTGGTGATTTTTTTCTTTGGGCTTGAAATTGTAAGAGAATCTCGTGATTGATGATTAGCCAAAGGAAATTTGCACTCGAATTGTTGGTAAGTTTGATTGTAATCATATGGAAGACCGCGCATCTCCAATGGATCCTTCTTCCAAGTTATACGCACAAGAAGGGGAGCGGTAGTAGATCCCCCAGCCATATCTACGAGTGAGGCTTATAGGAAAGCTTAATTACCTTACACATACGAGGCCTCGACTTGAGTTTTCGGTTCAACATACGTCTCGGTGACATGCGGTTCCCACTCCTCACATTTCTCTGCAGCCTTTACGGTATTGAGGTATTTGAGACCTGATCCGTGCCAAGGAGCTCTCTCATGCGGGCAAATTCCTCCCCTTTCTCTCTCTTAGCTTTTGTGATGCCGATTGGGCGTCGTGTATGGACTCTCGAAGATCATCAGCGGATATTTCACTAAGTCTCGTGAGGATCTCCCATCTCATGGAAGTCCAAGAAGCAAGTTTCGATCTCTCTTTCATCGGCCGAATTTGGACGTAATATCGATGCACGCGACGTTTGGTGGCTGAACTGACTTGGCTTAATCGACTTCTTTCCGATCTATCAGCACCACCATCTTTACCAATTTCGGTACACTCAGATAGCAAAGCAGCTTTGCACATCGCACATAATCCCGTATTTCACGAAAGGACAAAACACGGTGAGTTGGATTGTCATTTCGTGCGACGCAAATGTGCTATCGGACCGATTTCATTCAATTTTGGCCTTCTCTTCTCAATCGCGTATATTTTCACCAAATTCCTATCTGGGCCAACGCACAATAACATTCTTCGCAAGTTGGGTGTCTCTTCTCTCCCCTCTAACTTGAAGGGGGGGGGGGTGTTGAAATTGAATCATTGCCTCTCATGGATACAGAGATTGATTAAAGAAAGAAGGAAGAGAAGATTGATAAAGAAGAGATGGAAGAGAAAGGGTTAGAATGAGAAATTGGGTTATCATTTTCAATTGATGCTGATTTGGTAAAGTCTATTCGGATTTTGGGCTTAATTTCGACTTGGGCCACTACACGACTTGGGTCGCACACAAAATGGGCTGATTTCACCCCGCACACAACATGACCCAAGCAAAGCATATAGTCAAGAATCAAAATTGTTACTCTATTTCTAGAACTTTCCTTATACGTGTACATAGTCCAAAAATAGTTTGTTACAATAGTACTATAGTATCCAATCATAGGCTAGCAGGTGGATAGAATAATTCTTTTATTCCTTTGTCTTGTAGTAGAATATATTTGTATAAATACATACACAGTGGAATGAAATAAATCATCGTAAAATTTTACTACAAAATCGATTATATATACGCATTTCTACATTGCATCGGGCGTATTTGAGATGCGAATTCCTCACTCCTTTCAATCTAAATCCTATTCTCTTATTTTTTCATACTCATAAGCATTCATTTCAATGGCTAACACACCAGAAATCATCAACAACACTGAAGTGAACTCTGTTGGAAGTGGGCTAGCTTATCGATCAAAGCAGCCCCAATACTTTTGTTCTTACGCATCCGATTCTCTGGTACGAATCTCGTTAATACACCATTTGATGGAACTGGATATGGAGCATGGAGAAGATCCATTCTCATAGCACTCTCAGCTAAGAATAAGCTAGTGTATATTGAGAAGGACTCGACCATTCCTGCATCTGATTCTGCTGAGTTCAAGTTGTGGAGTAGGTGTAATGACTTTGACTTATACTCACAATGTAGTGAATTTTACACTATTAGTGTAATCTAACATGATATAGAATGTTGCTTTACTTTTCAATTAACTAATTTCACTTATTATGGATAGTTGGCTACCTGGAATTACTTTTAAAATTACTTGATAGAGAAAAAATATACATCGTCAATATATGGAAGTTCAGCTCTTCCATTATGAAAGGGGTAGTGTATAGTGAACTGGGCAATTTGCAGGATTGCCCTTCGCTGGGGGTGGTCTTTAAGTTTTACCCCTCAAAATGGTGGTCTTTAAATTACGCCTTTCAGTAGAAATTCACAACGCTTCGGTAGAATGAAAGCGAGAATTTGCATGGCGAAAGTACGCCATTTGCGATTTTTTTTTAATCAAATCAGGTTCGAACTCACAACCTTGGGGTCAAGCAGCGAGGGGTAAAATTTAAAGACCATCAATTTGAGGGCAAAATTAAAGATCACCCCAAATAAAGGGCAATCCGCGCAAAAAAGTAGTGAACTCCGTCTTTAATAATCAATGGATCCAAAAAAGCTTTGCATCTTTTTGTGTTAGGCAATGGAAATGCACAAACTTTCCCCGGTAAGAAAGCAAAATTTAATTAATCCACACATCATGCATCATTGTGCTCTTACCACTAGACCAATCTCCTAGGCTCATTGCCATCATGTGGGCAAATCTTGCTTCCTTATAATACAAAGCATAGCATCAAATGAGAAAAGAAGAAGTCGGATATAAGTGAACAAGAACATCTTACTGCCCATTGACGAAAACTATGCAGAATCTTATATAACTTGAGGATTTGGAAGAAATTAACTGGGGCCTAAGAGTATTGTTTCTTTAAGCCAACAAGAAGAAAAATAGTAGTGACCACTTACCGCACAATTTTATGTCCTAGGGAAGGTCTAGTTCGCATGTGTTCGAACTCTTCCACACATCATATTGAAATCCACTGACCCATTGGTGCCGAGTAGGGCCACTATTGGGTAAACTGCTCCCTATCAAGAAATTTCTCACCAGGAACCTCTGATTAACGGTGGAGGGATCCCAACCATCCCACCACATCCTTGTTAGTAGACCAGAGCTATTTTAGCTTGAAAGGACATAACCACCAAAATCAACATACTTCATCAAAGATTCTTGAAACTAGAAACTTTACAAAATTGTCTCAACTCTCTTTATTCCTAATTCACCGTGTTTCCTTTTGGCTAAGGCAAATCTTAGAAACTTTACGTAATACAGTCAGACTCGATGCTTCGTAGAGAAACAATATCCCTTGAAGGGGACAATGAGATAAGACTCTACAAGAAGTACATGAGGAAGAAAAAGATAGAATCTACAAGTATGCATGGTTAACTTTTGAGAGACCTACATCATCACACGCGAAGTAGACACAATTTGTATGGGAATGATAAAGTCCAACTGCAAT
Source organism: Lycium ferocissimum (assembly GCF_029784015.1). Taxonomy (NCBI): domain Eukaryota; kingdom Viridiplantae; phylum Streptophyta; class Magnoliopsida; order Solanales; family Solanaceae; genus Lycium; species Lycium ferocissimum. Next base: position 2,940 of record NW_026722449.1, on the reverse strand, counting down.
GAGGAGAGAGCAAATATAACCTGGATATAGAATTGAAATTTAAATTTGGCAACACTTTTCAACATACACTGTAAAAAAATTATTTAAAAACGAGCCTGCAAGCTGAGGTAAGCACAAATAAAGCATCTACCGACTGACGTGACTAAAGATAAAGAATCGCGGTTCACTACATTTTTTCAACCGTAATACCTAACCTAGGAACAAAACATGTACAAGAAAAAGGTAATTGGTATATATAAGAGGGTTGGTTACGCGAAATAACACAAAGGAATAAAGAATGGAGTTACCGCAAGAACTCATTGTCGCTTTTTCCTCATTGTACGAATTGCCATGACCATGCAGCCAAAAATGTCACAAGGCCAACGCTTGTGCATGTCCACAAAATTACTATCCACTTGGGGTATGGGGTCGGGAAACAATCTGAAGGACCCGGCGGAAAAAGGATGAGATTAACTTTTAATACACAAATTGATGAGACGCCACCAAAATGAAAACTTAGAACGGAGTGAGTACCGACTATGTCCAAACTTGACACAAATTAGAGTTCAACAATGCATATAGCTAGGCGAAAGCCAAGAAAAGGCGATCCCACTTTTAACCGGTTTCCTCGCATATAAATGTGAGTATAGGGAAAAGTGATGCAATAGAAGAAAATATACTACGATTATAATTCATGTAATAAAATAGGTAAGAAAGTTCCTATCACGTAGTAAGTATTGTACTCAATTGTTGGTATAGCAAGTAGCCACCATAAAACCAACCTATACACTATCGAGGCTTTACGGGAGGAATCCAAAGACGGAGTAACTTCAAGAAGAATGTATTCAATTCCACGAGTCAAGAAAACAAAACGAGAGGCGAGAACTTGAAGGAATCGCTGTGACCAAGGAGGGACGCCATTCATCTTTATCCCAATGTAAGTGTGTAATTGACCGAGTGTTCGTCTACCTACAAAACCAAAAGGAAGCTGTAAATGTCTAACAATAAACCCTTCACACGACCGTCAAATTATAATTTTCATATGCCTCCAAGGTTTGGGAAGAACGTAGTCCGAAGTCGCATAGTCTATAGTGTCGGCGTCCAAGCTCCCATGTACCCAACTAGAAGTACTAGCACAAGCCTCAATTCCAAACTAGTTGATGAATGTTTTTGAAGTCCGTAACGCGAGTAATCGGATGCGAGGCGTTTTTGCGCATCTTGATCCAAAATCTAACTAAAAGAATTTGAAATCCTAAGTACAGCGCATATTCCCTGAACAATTTGTGTTCTAACTCATGATAGATGTTAAATCCGACAATCACAATCACCTATCCTTTAAAACGTGATGTATTTCCATTATATTTTTAGTTACGGAAAAGGGTCAAATATACCCTTGTACTATCAGAAAAATGTTAAATATACCCCTCGTTATACTTTGGGTCCAAATATACCCTTCTCGTTATACTTTGGGTCTAAATATACCCTTCTGTTATACTTTGGATTTAAATATACCCCTTCTCCGTTAAAATTGTCCATGAAGGACAAGGAGTATGACGCACTGACAACTCGGTGAGTTGGACATCACATAGCATGCCACCTCACTAACCCCAACCCATTTACCCCTTTCTTCCCCTTCTTCTTCCACCACTACTATCTCCTTCCCCTCCACAACTTTTGCCACCATCTCCACCTTCAATATTTGGCGACTGAAATTTGTCCGACATGATCTAACAAATTTCGGAAACGTTTTCCATGAGATCGAACAAAAAACTTTTCAACAAGTTTACACCAAAACCTTCCCAGCCGACTTTCCAAATACGTTCACCGAAGACTATTTTGGGATTATCTAATTTCTATAAGTTAGCGTTGTAAAAAAAGTTTGCTTAAAGTACATTTACGTCCCGAAACTTGATGAATCCAGTTATTGTGTCCTTTGCTCGCCTAGTTGGTATCTTTGGTGTACCGTAAGGTCCTAAGACGTGCACATGTTCAACGACGAGCTTTGTCTTTAAGACCAAGACAATAGACGATACATATAATTGACAAATCGAATGTTATCATTGTCGGATTTTTTTTTTATTTGCAAAGTGATCCCGTTATATCCCGTATTTTATACATTCGGTAATTCGAGAAGGTCATGTGTTAAGTGATTATTTTCAAAAAAGAAGTTATTTTAATGCACGAGTGGTTATGAATATTATTTATGAACATTGGTGGTATGGAAATATTGAGAAAGGTTAAGGGTAAAAAGAGAATTTTTGCAAAATGGCCAATGAAAATAATGTGGAAGGCTAGGGGCAAAATGGTAATAATGAGGAAAGTCGAGGGGCAAAACGGGAATTTTACAAAAGGAGTTCATGAAGGTTCCAAAAAGGGCATATTGGCCGTGTGATGGAAATATATGGACAAAGTGTGCATGGTAAGACAATGAGTCATCTTTTATTTTGTAAGAAAAAGAGAAGAAAACTTCAGGAAAGGAAAGAAAGGGAGGCATGTGGCCATTTCATATTTAATGGGGGGCCAATCATAAATTAGAAGAAAACATATGGACTAAAGTTTGCCCAAGAAGACACTTAGTCATCTTTGATGAATTTTGAGAAATTTCAAGAAAAAAGAAGAAAATTCTAGAAAGGAAGAAGGGGATACGTGACCATACTGAAAGGACTTAAGCATAAATATGTAGAAGTGGTGGGAGATATATATATAAGAGAGAAGTCATCATTTTAATTCAAGAAATAAGAAAGAAAAAAAAAGAAGAGAGAGGAAACAAGCATGGCCATTCGCCAAGGTAGAGAAAAACCACCCTTTGAAATCTTGACCCAAAAATTATTTTCTTCATATTCCTACAAATTTGAAGGCCCTCTTCAACATGGTATAGTTATCAAGCAAGAACCTCTCTCTTTGATGCAAGTTGACAACTTTAGTTAATGAGGAATTTTAAAGGGAAAAAGGGAAGAATTC
>NW_026722448.1:0-7422 GCF_029784015.1 Lycium ferocissimum | reverse complement strand
AAGGTATGTAAAGTTTACCATTCTTTATTTTGGCATGCCCTAGACCTACTAGCCGAAACGGAACCTCGGGGGTAATCCCGCTCCTAGAGATCCGAGTTTGATTTTAGTTACTATTCATTCAGCCGCAATTGAATCAAAATGCTTATCTTTGGATATAAGAATGCGTAAACCTTCGTACCTTTCGTAAATGAATCCAAATTGCTCCGAAACTATTACGGATAACCTTATGGAACCTATTGTTGGAAATTTATGTCCGCCGCCTTGACTCGACTCGAGGTGGGCCCGCAAGTTCCGAGACTTCTCTTATTTGATTTGTTTGGCTCATTTTCGTACGATATGAAAAAGAAGTGTTCGCTTATGACGTTAAGGTCCGTTTGAAATGTCCGATAATGATATTGGAAAGTTCGTTACTATGAATGATGCTAAAATTTTCGAAAATGATTTACGATGTATTTTTGAGAAAAATTGATAATTTAAAAGTCCGCGACTTTTGTATGTTAATTCGAATAATTCGACACTTGTTTTGAGCCCTCCGAAGTTATTTATATGTGTACGAGATTATGTATCCAAATCACAGAACTTACTTTTGATATGCGCTATGGTTTCGCACTACTCCGCTCGTGCCAATTATTATGGTTTCGTTATGTCCCGTGTTTTGCATAATTGGAAATTATGAGAATAATTAAGACTTGTGTGTCATGAGGAAATATTTTGATTTTAGTTGATATGACCATGTTGGTTATGAAATTATTGGCGTAAAGGCATCGGGGAAGGGCCGAGGGCAATTTTAAAATTTTAGAAATTTGTTTCGGAAATTGCAAAACGGGACATTTTATGATTGGACGAAAAATACAACACAAAATCGAGGCCCAATGTCTAGAGGTGGCCGGCATATCCATGGCCCAAGCCCTTTGTTAATGATCATGTGCTTTATGCACATGATCAAGTATATGGATATATATCATGTTATACTTGGTAATTATCTAGAACAAAGAACAAAAAATTGAAGAAACACCAAGCAAATAGAGCTCTCGGCGAAGGAGAAAATAGAGAAAAAAAAAAGGAAGAAAATTTTCCAAGCTTTGTTGATCCAAAAATCTTGATTTTCACATATTGCAGTTCTTAAGACCCTCTTCGACGGGGTACAATTAGTTTGGCAAAGGCGCGCGGTTGCGCAAGTTGGAAATTTAAGAAAAGGTAAGAATTTTGCTATTCTTTGTTATAGAATTGATATATGAAGGTGTTAAGGATTGAGGATAGGTGAGAATTCCGTAACTTTGATGTGCGTGTAAAAACCGTGGGTGTGTGTGAGAAGGGTGTGTTTGGCCGTGAGCCTAGAGGGAGAAAGAATGTGAACTTGACCTTGTCTAGTTGTTTAACGCGTCGTTGTGACCTTTATGTTGTAAATGAATGATTAATGAATTGAATTGGGTGTTGGAAAGTGATTTGAACATTATGGGAAAGTGTATACCTTTGGTATAATTGTGTATATTATTGTATACTTATGATATTAAAGGCCCTAAATATGACTTATGGTTTATGTTGTAATCCGGAATGAAATAACGCAAAAGTTAGAACGTTCGTCGTAATTGTGATGGGCGTAAATGTAATATGGAAAGTAATGAATTTCGGGAAACTTTGTATAGGGTTTGGAATATATTTGGAATGCGATTGAATAATCTTGAATGAGTGAATGAATACCATAATGTGGACATGTAGTTTGGAAATTGTGAAATTTGAATGAAAGTTGTCAACTTGTAAGGTAGAACTTTCGAAGCTAGAATGATTTGATTATGGTTTGTGTCGTTTGATGATGTTTGATTGTTGTGTTGATGTAATTTGAGCCGAGCCAAGTCTCGTGGGTGTTAGATTCATAAGGGAAATGCCGAAATTTCGGAAGAAAAATCAAGTTAATGGGGACTTTAAGCCTCAAGAATCTCAAATTGGTAACTTTGACCATTTGCGTATTTCGACGAAAAGAGTTGATCTTAAGAGAGCATAAGACGTCTATAAGGTATGTAAAGCTCCCCACTCCTCCTTTGGCATGTCTTTGTATGTTAGGCTGATATCGGAACCAGGCCAATTCTGCTCCTCGAAATCCGATCTATAAGTTGGCTACTATTCATTCAATCCTATTGAAGCCTAATGACCCTATTTTGGCTAGAAAGCAACCAAATGTCCGAATCCTATGTGAAGGTGATCGATTTACTTTGAAATCTTTATGTATGATCTCATAGACCCGAAACGTCCATAAATTATGATTGCCACCTCGACTTGACCCGAGGTGGGCCCGCTAACCCCGATAAGCCTTAGTTGTCTTACTAGAACTTCGTTTTGAATAAGTTTCGACAAAGAAACTTTGATTTTGAATTTGTCCCTTATGAGATAACGTTTTGAACCTTATGAAACACTATGCTATGTTTTGGAACCACACGTACCACTTTGGAAATATTTTGTGAAATAAACTTCCGTGCTAAGTAATTATTCGACTATGTTTGACTAATGAATTGACGTATGAAGTAATCGAGTTTTGAAAGGTCGTTTTGACTTATAAATCGCATTGTTTGCTCACGACTCGCTCGTGCCCTTATATAACTCCGTTTCACGGCTCCCCGGCCGGTTTTGGATCGTGCGCCTTACGTTAAATTCGGTAGCATGTTTGTTACGTGCTTCGAGGCCCTCGCCATGGGCAGTTAACCGTTCGGAGCTATCTTGTGATATGGCTTATGATATGATTTGTTCTGATGGTGTGACATGTTATGATGATACGATATGTTCGAGGACCGTACGCGAGATTTGGAAACTTTCCGGAGTATCTTGTGTTGTGGCACCGCCGTGAGTGGTGACCACATTCCCGAGTTACGCGTACGATTTTGATTTGCATTATGTACATACGTTTTCAAGACAAATTTTGTTATATTAATTTGTTATTTTCCTCCGTATCTCTATTATGTTTGTTTGTGATCCGGGACTTATGCACTTATGCTTCTACATACTGGCGCATTCTTTCGCATCGACCCCCCCTTTCTTCGTGGCCGTTTCGTACGCCCGCAGGCAGTACGTCGGGATCCTCCACCGTAGTTATACATTTCGTCGCTTAGATCGCTCCCTTTGATCCGAGCATATATTTTTTGGTATATATTCGTTTGTACATTTGTTTGTATGTTTGGACTACTTTGGGTACGGCGGGGTCCCGTCACATGTCACGTCCGTCCCGTGTCTAGGTCCGCGGACACATTTTATGGGTTGTGCCTACCTTCGTATGATCGTGTTTGCTCAGACCGATGTGTTGGGCGATTCCATTGTGCGCGCCGGCGGACCGCACCGCATATGTATATGATATTTTGTGGCCGTGTGGCCTTTGTTGGTATTTTCTCGTGTGCGAGGTTATTTTGGTTAGTCCATAAACAAAGGAAACTCGTCGAAATTTTTTTCCGGAAATTATTTAAATTTGCAATATGGCCTTATCGCGCCTCTCGTCACATATTCGATCGTGTTCGTTATGTTTTGAAATGGCGTTTGATGGATATGTTTGGGTGCCCCGTGGCGCTAGTCACTTTACGGGGTTTGGGCCGTGGCAGTTTTCGTTAGCCGTGCCGGGCAGGCTTTGTAATCGTGCGCATTGCAGCACATTCGCAAGTAAAGATGATGTGTTACGGTTTTCGAGACCTCGCCATAGGAGCGATTCCGTTTATGGTGTGTTACGATGGCATGTGATACGGCCTCCGATTTTGTTCGACGATTTGATATGTGTGACTTTGTGATGTGTTCGGAGGTGTCACAGGATTTGAAAACTTCTCGGGAGTATGATGTGTTGTGGCACAGTCGTGGGGTGACCACGTTCCGAGCCTTATGCATGATTTTTATTTACATTCTGTATATTTGGTATTCCACTACGGTGTCCCAATCTGTTATCTCCGTATTTCCGTCTTGTATCTCAGTCATGAATTTGGATGATTACCGTACTTCCCCGTACTCGGTACTTTTCATCGACCCCTTTCTTCGGGCCGCGTTTGCCGCGGGGCAGTACGTACGCTCGGTTAGGTGACCCCCCCGATTTAGGCTTCGATCCTGCTATTTTAGGTCCCCCTACGATTCGAGCTCATATTTGGTACATATGTTTTGCTATGCACATTACGTACATTTGGACCGGCCGGCACGGGGCGGCCCCGTCCCGTCATATGTTCATGTTACGTCTCCGTTTGTAGAGGCACCGTAGTCATGTTGTGGGTCGCGGGTCCCGCTCCTCGTTTGTATATGGTTCTGGTTAGTTCGTATGTGGATTTACGCTGCGTCCTTAAGCCGGGCCCGTATGCTACCATGGCCAATATGGCCACGTATGTTTGTATGTATGTGTGTGTGTACGCGCGAACATTATGGGTTTGATTTTAATTTGATGATTTTGCACCCGGCGACCGCCATTACGCATTACGTATTTGTATAGTATCCTATTATCCGCTACTGTCCGTACGAACAATGCGGTGTTGAATGCGATACGTCCTAATATGACAACTCGGTTCGTAAGTTTGTTTGGTGCCCCACAGGGCACAGTCACGGCCTCGAGCTGGCTCGTGACATGCACATTTTCTTCTTCCAAATTTGTTATATCCCGCTTTTTTCGTATTTGGGATATTCCGAGTTAAACAAGTTAAGGGCAAGGCCATTTTCCGGTTTTTGTTTTAATGCGCAAGCCGTTGGCGAATATTATTATTGGCGTGGAATGTTAAGGGCGAACTTTGAATTTGAAAGTGTTATTCATGACTTCTTGGAGAAGCCAAGTGGCCGTGGGTCCCACCCATGGTTGGCCAATTATTTTAAGCCATGAAGATGTACGTGTTCATTTCATAATTGTGGAGCTAAATTATGTTACAACAAGATGACCATGCAAGATTAGTCATCTTTTACAACTTAAGGAGAATTCTAGAAAGTTTGAGAAAATGAAGGCTTGGCCGGCCACCTCCTTATATATATGTATAGACATGTGATGAATAAGGCAAGACTTATTCATCTTTTCCAACTCTAGAAACTTAGGGAGAAATGGAGAAAAGAAAAGAAAGAAAAGAAAGAAGAAGAACGGCACGCTTCGCTGGCAGACAAGGACCCGTGAGGAAGTGATCAAGAGAAATAATTTTGTTCTAGCTTTTCAACTCATTGGAAGGCTCTCTCTACAAATACGGGAGTAATTGTGGAGAAAGAAAAACATTCATCCTCACAAGACATGTCCTAGCCGAGAATGAAGAAGGCAAAGGTGGATGGAAGAAGGTAAGACTTTAGCTTTTACATGTTTGGTAGGTGTTTACATGTTGCATATGTAAAATGGACAGAAGTTAGCGAAGTTATGGGGTGGTTACAAAGGGCCGTGTATATGTAGTATGAGTATGGAAGTGATGAACTAATTTATTTAGCATGTTGATTGTTGTATTATGAATGATTGAGCATGTTGTAATGTGAAGGAATGGATAGAATTCATGAAAATCATGGGTGTTGGTATGTTGGCCGAATGGTGTTCGCTTTGTAAAGGAAGAATGAATCAAATTTATTTAGTGTTCTTGGCTATTGTTGTTGAGAATTATATGGTGAGAATGAAAGTTTAATGACTTATGTTGAAGTTGTAATATCGTGTGGGCTGTTTTGGGGGAGCCAATGTGATTTTAATATGGCTTCTTGTCTTGATGAAAATATTGTTGCTAACGTATGGAATTGGTGATGTAGTGTGTGAATTCGAAGAAAGAAAATGTATTGTCATGGTCCCCATAGGAAACGGGTGGTTTTAGGTTCCATGGCATAGTGTTTGGGATTGTCTTGAATATTTTGTGGATTGTTGAATGTTCTTAAATCTTGTCACGGATGGTCGTTGGTTTGGTTGTTGTTGAATAATTGGCCGAGTCAATTCCTAGATGTCGGATTCACAGTGGAGGCCGCCAAATTTCGTGGATAAAGTGACGGCTCGGAATTGAGTCTTTTCTGCACGTTTGCGGCTAATGTTGGATGTCCAATGACCTTAGGAGATTGTAGAAGTCAGACGATAAGTTTGGATTAGGCTTAGAGGTCGGCCAAGGTACGTAAAGCTCACCTTTCTTTATTTGGCATGTCTTAGTGTAAATAGGCTATGATATGATCCTCGGTGTACCCTACTCCTCCGATCCGAGCACAAACTACGATCCTTATTTTCTTGATATCCGTGTTCGTAATGTAGTTAAATTATGGTCCTTACGCTTTTTGTATGACTAAATATGAATGTGTATAGAAAGACTTTGCTCGTAAAAGAAATCGTAACTACGAATGTCCGTAATCTTCGTACGGAACTCGATGGCCTTGAAACCTTCGTAGGAAGTTTTGTAATGTGTAATGACCTTAAACTCCATAGGCGGGCTCCTGGACGTGTTTGATGGATTTTTGTGGGTCCGCAAGATAGCTCTTTTGAAGTTTAACAACTTGTTAAAAGTTAATAGTTTATTGACACCGAGAGTTACTTAGTTTCCGTTAAGTCCCTAGAGGATTCTTATACATATGATTCCGAACGTCTTGATGACCAAAGTTTTTTTTGACAAGTCCCAGGACCTCCAAAAAAAATTGGGTTTAATATATATTGGGGTTTACTTTTAAAGAAATCCCGTTTTATTGTTCTATGGAATTTATGTATAGTATTTAAAAGAGAATCCGATGTATATGATTTTGGGATGTAACTATGATTAATAAAGTTTTGGATATGTTTCCCAATAATATCGGGAAGAGATTTGATATGACTAATGCTATTTGGGGTTGTAAATGATAATTTGTTTGATTATTGAATCACAAATGTTTGGAAACGCATAATCCCACCTTTTGCCCTGCAATTTTTGTTACTTCCTTCACCCAGTTTTCGGGCCGGTATCGTGCGCCAATCCAAATATGAGAGCTTCCGAAGTATGATGGCGCCAATATGATATGATATGTTATCGAAGTAGATGAGTTTTGAATTATGGTGTTAGAGTGTCCCGGGCCCCACCCCTTGGGGCGGGACCGTGGAAAAGGGGGATGTGTGACGGGGAGCAGAGAAAAGAAACTTGAATATGATGAGGGGTGTCACGACCCAAGTAGGCCGTGACTAGTGCCCTCCGGGGACCCAAACACACCATCAAACGCTATCCAAAATATCAAAAGATCCAAGTATATAAGGGACAAGGCCGTGCAAATTCATATAATTTCCCCGAAAATTTCCGGGGGTTTTTTGTTTTACGAATCCCAAAATAACCCCCCGACGAAAATACCAACAAAAACACAAAAAAAAAAAATATATCATGGGGACAGGGCCCGAATGGAATCCCCAAACACAAATATACAAACACAACCGTCGAATAGGCAAACCCACAAACATGTCCAGACCTAAAGAAATAATCAAGGGACGGCCCCCCCGTCCCATGAACAAATATATACAATGCA
>NW_026722447.1:0-16845 GCF_029784015.1 Lycium ferocissimum | reverse complement strand
GTATGAATATGAATACGAATACGAATATATATGTATGTATGTACATGATTAAGCATTAGAAATGGAAGGTCCCTATGAAAGACAAGTAAGTAGATATGATGAAGGCCACTAGAGGTACAAATGCCTCTATTACCTCTTGATTCTCCCATTTTATACTGTATCTTATGCTATTTCTTGTGCTGTCTCTTATGCTTCTACTATGATGTTGATTATGCTTTACATACTCAGTACATTATTCATACTGACGTCCTTTTGTTTGTGGACGCTGCGTCATGCTCGCAGGTGGACAGGGAGACAGGCTTGATCCATAGATTTCTTTTCAGGGACTACATAGAGGAGCGCCGAGGAGCTCCATTCCATCCGGAGCTAGAACTTTTGGGTATTATTCTTTTGTGTACATACATATGGGCATGGCAGGGTCCTCTCCCGCCTATATGTTGTTATCTACTCTTTTTAGAGGCTCGTAGACAGTTGCGTATGGTTAGATGTCTTGCAGCCTTGTTGGCTCATATTTTGTATATCATTTTGATAGCCTCGTCAGCTTGTGTCTATGGATATGGGCATTGTTATTGATGATGATATAAATGTGTTGTTGCCCAACGAGATTAGCACTATTAAGGTATGTAAATTATGAGTAAGCCATGTGGCTCACCTAGATGTGAAAATGAGAGTATGATAAGAGGTGGCCGGGTGGGTTAGCATCGGGTGCCCGTCATGGCCCTCCAGTTGGGTCGTGACATCACGACCCAACCCGCCATGATTGACACCCAAACTAACTCCTAGTGGGCGAACCAACACGTAAGTCACCTATTCATTCAAGTCCTTTTTTATATTAACCAATTCTATCGGTCATTACCCATTCAAGCACAAGATAATAAAAAATAAGTCATGCTATAAAACAGTGAAGCAAATGCGGAAGTCCTAACTAATACAAAACCCCAAAATTCAAAAGTCACCGTACAAGGACTCTAATCTAAAACATTTCTAAGGGATGAAAACTGTCTAAACAAATAGCCACAATGTCTGGAGTAGGAAATAGACATCATAAAAGAAGATCTTCAGGCGGCCTGGCATGGATAGAAGCTCACCTTAAATTTGTCAGCAACTGGCCTCAACGCTAGATGTGAGGTCGGGTAGCAGTCTCTGAGTCACAATCTGCACTCAAAGGAATGCCGTAAGGTAGTATCAGTACAAACACTATGTACCGGTAGATACCATAGGCCGACCAAGATTAGTATCATGCATACATCATAAAACCAATAAAATAGACAAGTCAGCCGACAACACGAAAACAGTAATCCAACAATAAGTCAACCAAGAATATTACGAATCAAGTCATCGAAAGATATCACGAATCAAATCAACAGAACAACAAACGGGAACAAGTTTACCTATAATAACTATAATCTCGCTGTACACACATGCTAACTGATGTCATTGCTTAGTAGTCATGTGTCTCGACCCAACCCCGTAGGTCGTGACTAGTGCCCGATCTGGGCACCCAAACGCATCTATCGAACGCTATCTCAAATTATATCGAACACATCCAAGTATCCAACCGGAGCCGACAAGGCTATATTTCAAATTTGGATGATTTCCGGAAAAAATTCGGCGAGTTTCCTTTGTTTTACGGACTATCCGAATAACCACACGCGAGAAAATACCAACAAAGGCCACACGGGGCCAACAACACAACATATATACATATGCGGACCGGCCGCCGCGCGCGTGGGATCGCCCAAACACAACATATACATACGCGTACATGCGGCGCGACCCCCCCACAAACATGTCCACGGACCTCTAAACGGACGGACGAGAATCATATGACGGGACGGGGCCCCGCCGTACCCCCGAATTAATACATACGTATGCAACGAAAGTGTATATACCAAAATATATATGAGCTCGGAAGAAGGAGCACTCCCGAAACGAGAATAGATGGCCTAGGCGGTGGATCCTCAAGGCGGCGGCGGTACTGCGGGCATGAAACGCGACCCCGAAGAAAGGGGTCGGTACGGAATATGTGCGAGTATGTAAAGCACGAGCACAATAATTAGGACCATAACCGAACGGACCGTATCGAAATAAGTATAGAACTTAGAAATCAAAACTTACCTGTGAATCGCATATTATGCATATCCATATCATATCATCAAGTCATTATGCACATATAACGTACCCGGCCCTCCGGTGAGGAACTCGGTAATAAATCATATAACTGTCATGTATAGTAACTACGTAATCATATGCATATACGTGCCCGGCCCTCTAGGGAGGGACTCGGTGAATAGGATCATCAAATGCCATCACGGCCGCCATCCCCATATCATAACATCATCAGATCATCATATATGTATATATAGGGTACCCGGCCCTCTAGTGAGGGACTCGGTGAACAATGCAATGAAACTGTGCACGAATACATACCCGGCCGGGACTCGGTGAAAAGGCGTATTAAGCTTGCACGAGCGAGTAGTGAGAAAACCATATGCAATATAAAACATACAACGTTTGCCAAGACTCGAAAGAACAATCCAGACGATAGATCATTTAAAGGAGATCAGACAATAACCATAGATCATACCTTTCGGAGTTACGACGAATTAGGTCAAAGACAAAACCTTTGGGATCATTTGTACATGGCAAAATAGATCATAGAACTCAATGGAATAGTCAAGACGATCACTTTTTAATAATCGAAAATTATTCAAAAGTCATACTTGCATAACACTCAAAATAAGTCAATTAAGTTACCGTGGAAAAATCTCGGAAATTGGGGGCCCACCTCGGGTCAAATGAGGCGGCGTACACAATTTACGTTTAATACATTTCAAGACATTACTTATGAAAGTTTTAGGGTAATCGGATCCTATTCGTGCAAGTTCTAGGTGTTCCGACAATTCCTTCCAACTATTCATAAGCATTTAATTCAATTCTACTGAATGAATAGTAGTCAAATTCAAGCTCGGATTTCTAGGAGTAGAGTCATCCCGAGGCTCGTATCTTAGCCTAACATACCTAGGACATGCCAAGAGAATGAGAGAGCAAGCTTTACATACCTTATTCGTCTTCCTCGCTTGTCCAAACTCAAATCCCGATTCCCTCAAAATCTACAAATGGTCATAGTTACCAAACATTACTATAGGCCTTTTTGGAATGCAATCTTAACTCAATATTTGTCTACAGAAATTTTGGGCGCATCTCCCCTACACGTTTGCCGCCCCGAGAGTATGACTCGGCTCGAAATATCAACAACCAACCCAATAACAATTCCAACAACATCAACAAGCACTACAATCACATTTCAACATAAATAGTTCTTTCTACATGACTTCAACAACATTCATAATTTCCATTTTACTACTTCAACCGCTTACATTCAAACCAATATTAACGTATATATATTCAACTACCAATCCAAACCCATTCAAACCATATACGCGGCCCAACTTCAACACAACTTCTAACATGAATTTCTTTCATTTTCTACACATTACAACAACACACAAACATGATAACTTCAATCAATTAATCACCCCCTCTACACCACACATATCACACGGCCACACCTACACACACACACAACACACAAATTTCATGCTTTTCTTTCATTTCTACATACTACAACATATATACAAGTCTTCCATAACATGAAAAGAATAAAATTCTCACCTTTTCTCAACTTTTCCACTTGCCACCAAGGTAGTCTCCTCGCTTAAATAATTATACCACTGTGAAGAGAATATTGAACTTAGTAGGAATCCAACAAGAGATGAATATTTGGACCGAGGATTAAGCTCCACAATTTTTTTTTCTTTCCCTTCTAGCTTCGGCCGAAAGGCCTTTTTGTTTTTGCTTTCAAATTTTTTTTTCTTGAATCTTCTAAATGAAGATGACTAATGGCCCCTTTTATTTATAATTAGTCACATGGATTTAATGACATGGGCTTGGACCACCCTCTTTAAATTGGGCCTCCTTTCTTCTTATTTATTTATTTTTGTTCCAAGCCCAATTATTGGTGACCAATTTTGTAATTCATGAAACTAATTTTCAAAATTTCAATTTTGCCCTTAGCCTTCCTCGACACTTCCACATTAATATTCTTCCATCAACAACTCATGTGCTAAATAAAATCAATCATTATCTTATTTCTTACAAACCAAAATTATTCCCAATTTTCCCGAACACGCGAAAATACGGGATATAACATCCTTCCCCCCTTTAGAACATTCGTCCTCGAATGTTCAACTAGTCCGCAGGTCTCATAGGATCTCGGGGTTTCCCTTATCGATGGGCGAGCATCCGCGTCAACTACGTCGTGGTATTAATTGTCTCTATCCGACACTTACATTTCTCGTATTCGCTTCCCCCCTTTAGGGGTGTACTTATCTTACTATCCGAGCATATTCGCCTTACGCCTGCATTTTTCTCTCTCGGTCAGACCGCACCTCTGTTTCGATGTTCCGATCCCTCTTACTTCTTATCCACTCACTTCCTTTCTCTTTCCGATGTCACTATGCTAGTACTTCCCAAGTCTACCCTATAGCTAAAACGATACCAACTTACCTTATGACATTCATGCCATTCATTTTTCTTTTCACTTGAACTCGTCGTTAATCCGATTAATGCCTCCCATATACTGTCACGTTAATTATCGGAATACGTTCACCCGCTAGCATAATCATGCACGGAGCATAACACGCTTTCAGTACACATATATAACTGTCAGCATCTCACTCACAAAAGATCCCCCAAACACTACTCAAACTAGCCCTAACTCTAGTGCCGGGGCACCTCCTTTTTCTTTTACCGTCTGGTCCGCTCCGGCCTACGCGACCTCTTAAGATTTTCGCCTACACAGGATATTCTAATCCCTTTAGACTACTTTAGCTTTCCATTGCTTCTTATGACTAAAGTTATGAAACTTCCAGAAACTTCCCAGGGGGGTCACCCATCCTAGAATTTCCCTCGCTCTAGCACGCTTAACTTCGGGACTACGACGAAATACGGTGCTCTAACGTTAGCATAATCGCGTTCAGCTAACTACTGGACCCTCGCCACGCACCTTGGGGTAGAATAAAGTCTTGACAGATTTCCGGACGCCCTTGTAGCACAATTACCGTTTTGCCCCTCTCTCGCTTCTACCTATTCACGGTTACTTATGGATCTTACCACTTTCCATCCTAAACCCCCGGGTCCGTAATAGCAATAAACACACCTTAACTACCGTTGTTTATAAATACTAGATTACTAACCCTCAGGTTTCCCATCTACCGCCATTACGCAACAATTATATCACAGACACGAACATATAAGAACATAAATTCTAGTGAGGATTCATGTACCTGTAGCCGCATCCGGTGGTGCCTCCTGACCCTGCCTCCTCGTCAGAGCAAATACGCGGTTCGAAGGACCGCTGGAACTCGGGACTCCGCCGCGGCCTCTACCACGGCCCGGCGGTGCCAGTGTACCTGCCCCGTAGGGCGCATAGCTGCTGAGGAGGACGAACCAGCAGCCGACCCAGTAGGCTGGACCACATCCCCTGAACCACCCCTATACGGGCACTCCCTCATAATATGGCCCTGACGGCCGCAAGAAAAACAAGCACCAGTGTCACGACGACACTCCCCAAAATGAGGTCTACCACAACGAGAACACTGGGGTAATGGGGGCCTCGTCTGACCGGAACCTCTATCCATCTGCGGCCCTGAAGCCCTGGAGCTCTGACCAGCTCCTGAATACCCGGTACGATCAAATCTCCTGCCCGGGAACCGTGGGGGTGCACTCTGCGCTGGCTGGGATGAATACCCCGTACGCCGCCGAGGTGCGCCTCGCCTCGAAACTCTCCCGGAATGCCCGGCCGATCTAGCCTCTTGGGCTGGCCCCTCGTCGTAGTCTCTATCGGGCGACGCCCCTATGTCGCTCCTCCATACCCGGGCATATGCACATGTGTACTCGTGCAATGTCCATGCCGGGCTGAGCAGCCATCGACATACAGCTGTCAATCAAATAATCATCCAGCCCCATAATATACTGGTGTACCCTGTCATCCATATCCGCCACAACGTGAGGAGCGTATCTGGCTAAGGAATCAAACTCCAGGCTGTACTCTCGGACGCTCCTACCACGCTGCCTCAAGTGTATAAATCTGTGTACCCTGGCTCGTCTGATCTCTGGGGGTAGAAAATGGGCAAGGAAAGCCTCCACGAACTCATCCCATACAGCTGGGGGAGCCCCCTCACCTCTGGACAGCTCCCATGACTCATACCAGTTGGCTGCTATGTCGTGCAGCCGATACGACGCCAGCTCCACTGACTCAGTCTCGGAGGCCCTGACAAGTCGCAGCGTACGCCGCATCTCTCTGATGAACTCCTGAGGGTCCTCCTCGGGCTTTGACCCGAAGAACTCTGGCGGATTACAGGTCAGGAAATAACGAGCCCTCTGACTATCACGTCCACCAGCATACTCATCCCCAGCTCCCTGTCTCTGGACCTGCCCTGCTACCAGTCTGGTCAACAGCTGAACAGCGTCCCTCATGGCCCTGTCCTCCGCCCCAGGCTGAGGAGCTGGAGGCTCGGGCACTCGAACCTCAGGGGCGGGCGGTGGAGCCGCCTCCGTGTCTTGCACCGGCCGGCGCTCCGTGTCCCTCGGACGGTGATGGGGTGGCGAGAACTCGCCGACCGGGGCACAATATCCGGCTCGGGCCGAGCATGGGCCCGGTCACTCTCTGCCCCGACTAGTCTCTCTCGTAGCGAGAGACTTGCCCTTCACGGGCAGCGTCGCCTTTCTCGGAGGCATCGCTGAAAACATAGCAGATCGTTAGAAAAGAAGTCATCCTAATAACACCGCTCTATCGCACGATCTAAGATCAGAAAGAAAGACAGTGTCCTAAATGTCCTGTAGCCTCCTGTTTATAGATGTGGTGCACAACACACCGATAAACAGGACTCTACTAGACACGGTCTGTGGACATTCCGAGGACGAACCGCTCTGATACCACTTTTGTCACGACCCAACCCCGTAGGTCGGGACTAGTGCCCGATCTGGGCACCCAAACGCATCTATCGAACGCTATCTCAAATTATATCGAACACATCCAAGTATCCAACCGGAGCCGACAAGGCTATATTTCAAATTTGGATGATTTCCAGAAAAAATTCGGCAGAGTTTCCTTTGTTTTACGGACTATCCAGAATAACCCTGCCAACAAAGGCCACACGGGGCCAAATACAACATATATACATATGCGGACCGGCGCCGGCGAATGGGATCAACACAACATATATACGCATACAAACATGTCCACGGACCTCTAAACGCGGACGAGTCATATGACGGACGGGATCGGCCCCGCCGTACCCAAAATACATACAATGCATGTATATACCAAACTATATGAGCTCGGAAGAAGGAGCACTCCCGTAGATGGCCTAGGCGGTGGATCCTCAAGGCGACCCGGGCATAACCCACAAACATGTCCAGCACAATAATTGGACCATAACCGAACCCGTATCGAAATAAGTATAGAACTTAGGAAATGAAAACTTACTGCGAATCGCATATTATGCATATCCATATCATATCATCAAGTCATTATGCACATATAACGTAACTAGAACTCGTAATAAATCATATAAGCTGCATGTATAGTAACTACGTAATCATATGCATATGCCGTACCCGGCCCTCTAGGGAGGGACTCGGTGAATAGGATCATCAAATGCCATCCTGGCCGCCATCCCCATATCATAACATCATCAGATCATCATATATGTATATATAGCGTACCCGGCCCTCTAGTGAGGGACTCGGTGAACAATGCAATGAAACTGTGCACGAATACATACCCGGCCCGGGACTCGGTGAAAGGCGTATTAAGCTTGCACGAGCAGAGTAGTGAGAAAACCATATGCAATATAAAACATACAACGTTTGCCAAGACTCGAAAGAACCATCCGTACGATAGATCATTTAAAGGAGATCAGACAATAACCATAGATCATACCTTTCGGAGTTACGACGAATTAGGTCAAAGACAAAACCTTTGGGATCATTTGTACATGGCAAAATAGATCATAGAACTCAATGGAATAGTCAAGACGATCACTTTTTAATAATCGAAAATTATTCAAAAGTCATACTTGCATAACACTCAAAATAAGTCAATTAAGTTACCGTGGAAAAATCTCGGAAATTGGGGGCCCACCTCGGGTCAAATGAGGCGGCGTACACAATTTACGTTTAATACGTTTCAAGACATTACTTATGAAAGTTTTAGGGTAATCGGATCCTATTCGTGCAAGTTCTAGGTGTTCCGACAATTCTTTCCAACTATTCATAAGCATTTAATTCAATTCTACTGAATGAATAGTAGTCAAATTCAAGCTCGGATTTCTAGGAGTAGAGTCATCCCCGAGGCTCGTATCTTAGCCTAACATACCTAGGACATGCCAAGAGAATGAGAGAGCAAGCTTTACATACCTTATTCATCTTCCTCGCTTGTCCAAACTCAAATCCCGATTCCCTCAAAATCTACAAATCATCATAGTTACCAAACATTACTATAGGCCTTTTTGGAATGCAATCTTAACTCAATATTTGTCTACGAAATTTTGGGCGCATCTCCCCTACACGTTTGCCGCCCCGAGAGTATGACTCGGCTCGAATATCAACAACCAACCCAATAACAATTCCAACAACATCAACAAGCACTACAATCACATTTCAACATAAATAGTTCTTTCTACATGACTTCAACAACATTCATAATTTCCATTTTACTACTTCAACCGCTTACATTCAAACCAATATTAACGTATATATATTCAACTACCAATCCAAACCCATTCAAACCATATACGCGGCCCAACTTCAACACAACTTCTAACATGAATTTCTTTCATTTTCTACACATTACAACAACACACAAACATGATAACTTCAATCAATTAATCACCCCCTCTACACCACACATATCACACGGCCACACCTACACACACACACACACACAAATTTCATGCTTTTCTTTCATTTCTACATACTACAACATATATACAAGTCTTCCATAACATGAAAAGAATAAAATTCTCACCTTTTCTCAACTTTTCCACTTGCCACCAAGGTAGTCTCCTCGCTTAAATAATTATACCACTGTGAAGAGAATATTGAACTTAGTAGGAATCCAACAAGAGATGAATATTTGGACCGAGGATTAAGCTCCACAAATTTTTTTTTTCTTTCCCTTCTAGCTTTGGCCGAAAGGCCTTTTTGTTTTTGCTCTCAAATTTTTTTTTCTTGAATCTTCTAAATGAAGATGACTAATGGCCCCTTTTATTTATAATTAGTCACATGGATTTAATGACATGGGCTTGGACCACCCTCTTTAAATTGGGCCTCCTTTCTTCTTATTTATTTATTTTTGTTCCAAGCCCAATTATTGGTGACCAATTTTGTAATTCATGAAACTAATTTTCAAAATTTCAATTTTGCCCTTAGCCTTCCTCGACACTTCCACATTAATATTCTTCCATCAACAACTCATGTTCTAAATAATATCAATCATTATCTTATTTCTTACAAACCAACATTATTCCCAATTTTCCCGAACACGCGAAAATACGGGATATAACATCATGACCTGCAGGGGACCCATAGTGTCCATGTACCACTTGTTCCGTATACTCATTGGACCTGAGCCATAAATCCTCCGCTCCTGAAAGAACCTCAGACGCCGTCCACATCATGTACCACTCATTTTCGGAACGAACCTCGGACTACGAGCCTATAATCTAGGTCATATTTGTGCCTTTTCATGTATCTATACATAATAATAGTTCTTACCCTCTTATTATAAATGCTCAAATCATTATTTTATATCGCAATTTCACCGAGAAGATCATATTAACTTCTCATCACAACACATCAAACTGTAGGTTTAGCGCAATGAATAGTAGCACAAGCCCACACAGTCCTCATCAATTGCATATAGGAGATCAACCACACACATATCGTGTTTGAAGACTAGACATGCTTTCTCCTATTGAATTCACAACACATACAATCAACTAATCAAAGTCTAATTCAAGTAGAGCTGGAACAATGCGAATCACTCTTGTAACACCCTGTACTTCTCAACGTGTGTACAACTAAGATGAAGTTGATAAACTTACTTTAATATAGAGGAATAAGGTTATAGTAGTTGCTTAATGTCCAAGTGTGAATGTTAAGTCTAGTTAAAGTGAATAAGTTTTCATGAATGAGTGAGACGTCGGACAAGGTAAGACGACCTACTAGCTTCACTTTTGTGTGTCACCTATATGTTTCACCTATTTGTTAAACGCCCCGCGTGCTTGAGATACTAGTTACCCGTCCTACTTACTCGAGCTACTTGCTTACGTCCTATTTCCTTAAACTACTTCCTTACTTGTCCTACTTGCTTAGACGTCCTAAGTGTTTACATGTTGTACTTGCTTAAGCTACTTCTTTATATCTCCTACCTGCTTGAGCTACTTATTTTTCGTCCTACTTGGTTCACGTCCTACCTACTAAATGAGGACGATAGACATATATAGAGAAAATCAGCAACCTTTAACATTAAGTAATTGACAAGTAGGTGCATCACCTACTTAAAATGAGAGGCCCAAATTAAAAGGGAAATAAAAGGTGAGATGGGGCAGATCCAAGCCCAATCTGATCAGGCCCATTTATGGGCTGAATATATGGATAAGTTCCTTATAAAATTATCATTTTATCTCATTTCTCCAGAACAAAGCAGCCAACTTTCCCTCTCTTCTCTCTCTCTGCGTTCTGTCCTCTTCCTCTCTTTTAAGTTGAGCTTCAAGCTAAGATGGCAGCCATGGAAGCCATCTCTTCCTCCTCTATAGGTCAAGGTAATTCTCTCTTTATATCACAAAAACAAGGCAGCCATCACTTTATTCTATTTAGGGTTTTAAGTGTTCTTCTTAATGTATTGAAACAGTCAAGAAAAAACCCTTTCGTCCTCTCCATAGCTCAACACTTTGAAGTGATTCTTCCTCAGGAGAGTTTGTAGTACGTGTTTAACTTGTTCCTTCCACTTTGTTATCGGATTGGAGGTTTCTTCTAGTTGAAATAAGATGAAGCTAAGGCTGGTTTTGAGACTGTAAAGGTAAGTCCCTCATTCTTCTTCATATGTATAAGTTAGTTTAAGTTTTAGAGGTGTTTTAGTTGTTACAAGTTCATGGGTTGATGGCTAAATGATATGGATGAGTTGTTAGGCTTGTGATGTAGTTTTGGGGCTGCTCTTGTTGTTGTTTTACTTGCTGGATATATAGTTGTTGGTTATTGTTGGTTGTAGTTGTTATTTTGGATTTAAGGAATGCAAAAGAAACAGGGGAGATGCTATTCGATTTATCGTAGAATAAGCTTGTCATTTCTTGATTGCTTAGTATGCTATTTAGGGGCTGGTTGGTGTGTTGAGGAACTGAACGTGTAGGAAGTTGGTGTTGATATGTTAGGTGTTATGTGGCGTGTGAAGGGGCAGTTCTTGTTATACTTAGGTGATGGAAATATTAGCATGTTGGAGATGAGTTAGTTAAGGATTTAAATGTGCTTAGTTGCTACTAGTTGGTAAGTTGAAGGTTGATTGATATAATGAGTTGCTAGTTGTGTTGTATAGCATGTTGGGACTGTCCTTATTGTATGCAGGTGCTGAAAGTGTTATTAGACTTGTGTTCACATGTTGGTAAGAGTGTTTCAAGGATTAGAAAGGAGATAGGCTTGGACAAACACCGTAAAAACATTTGCAGAATGAGCTTGTCGAGTATAAGCTAATTGTGTATTCCTCTTGTTGATACTAGTCTTGTTTTCCTTGTTGTAGTTTAAGTGCAAAAGGAACTGGTTCTATTGCTATCATTGATGGATCGAAAGTAAAGGTACGTGAGGCTATTCCTTGACTCGCCACTATGGCACGACGTGTGTTAATTGTTGCTTATATGACCATGAATTCTAGAGCTTATAATGTATTGATTCCATGTTATAAGTCTTATGAGCTTCTTAAGAAATTTTATATGTCCATAATCAGTTGGCACTCAAGCGTATTGCTCTTAGAAGTCGAATTCTGAGTTATCATAACGGATGTAGAGTTTCCCCTTAGATAGGATGATATTGGTAGCTTGCAGATCTCATTGGTGTTCTCTCATATGTATTATGAAGTCCAGAGTTACAAATGAAAGCATATCGTTTCCATGTTATATGTCTCATAAGCAGAATTAAAATATGTCATATGTTTTGATATTGATACTCCATTCTAATGGCCCTCTCCCAAAGTTGAGTTTCCAAGACATTATCCAAAAAGGGGCACAGAACACATTTAGGACCAAGGGCGTTGGGAGTTCCTAGAATGTTATTAAAATAAGCTGTAGAACGTAGCATAATATGGGTGGATATTGGTAGTTCTAGTGGTCATTATTAAAGTGTAGAGAGTTAAATAAGACCAGTCATATGAAAGCTCCTAAGGATCATAAACGGATAACAAAATGCTGCTTAATGTGAATTGTATGGTTAACTTTCATGAGATTGTTGATTGATTATAGATTATGATATAAAACATGTTGTTAGCTAGGAGTTGTACAAATAGGACATTAGGGTGTTGGCTAAAAAGAATGCCACCCTATGGCTAGTGGTCATGTAACGGTTAAGAGGTTATAGAGGATAGCGTAAGATGGATCATGATTGATGATACTCAGGTCACCATTGTTGGGTTGTTGGGCGTCCCTTAAGATAAGTTATGACAATGTGATTAGGTAGAATAATGTTGATGGTTTCTAAAGTATGGTAAGGGAATTATAGGATTTTAGCTAAGATAAATAGTGTTGATAGTTCTTTCTTGTCAGGATTGGGTATAGAGGGATCATTTAAGTTGAACATTGTTGATAGCTCCTAAAGAGCACTAATGAGGAATAGTTTGATGTGTAGGATGAGTTGTATGGCCAGTTTATAGTGGTAGTTTATGGGATGTTGATTCGAAAGTAAGATGAAACAAATCATTAGTTTTGGTCTATCGTTGACGAGTCATAAGGTTTATGGAAGTTAAGTTATACGTATGAGGTTCAAGAGGTATCGTTGAAGAGTTCTAGAGTTTCTGGAATACATTAACTCCATGTCATAAACTCCGTAAGTTAAATAAGGAAATATGTTATATTCATGATCTAGTTTATCATTCGAGCATATTACTCCCTAGTTCAAGTCACTAAGTTCTCCTTAAAGTATTAGAGTCTTCCTTAAATGGATTGATATTGATAAGTAGCAAATAGGCTGAAGGGATTATAGATCACTGTCTAAGATGGACATAATGTCGATAGTTTCTAGATAATCGATAAGGGGTTGTAGAGCATAATATAAGAAGAATATTGTGTTGTAAGCATTCAGATTCCACCACTGAGGGTATAGAGCTTCTTCCAAGATAAATCGCATTGACGTAGTCGACCACAGTCTTTCCAAAATAGGATGGACCGCAAGATTAGAGGATGGTTTCTGAAAGTATCATAATAAGGTCTGTAGAACTGTAACTGCGTAACTTTAGATCATATTCATCTTCTCCAATGTGAAGTACTATCATATGTTTCTCTCTGTAGATGAGTTCCAAAGAATGGAGCGTCATAAGTCTTCTACTTCTACACAGTTATTCCCTCCATGAAATGTTATTTATCAACTCCTCGTAAATGATTAGACTCTCATTATTATGGAGTCACATGTTTCCAAGGGCTTTAGCTCTATCATAAAAGTAGAAAGTATCTTAAGGCTATCCCTTTTATTCATTTTGGCATGATCCTTATGAAACAAACGAAAGAAGTAAATGAGCGAGTTCCAAAGACTCTATCGCTAGATAATATAGGATCCATTGTATCCTTGATTTCATATGTTTCATGTCTATAGCTTCCAGAGATCTATTATACTGACATACTAGCTTCTTATGTTACTGGGAGATCTTATGTTGCCCTAAGGAGTTCAGAGCATCCTTTTACGAGTCCTTCATGCATTTATATATATGTACAACTATTTTCTCATACCGCGCCGCGCTATAGTCAACCAGGCAGGTGCGTAGATGTACACACCACTGCAGTAGGCAGATTATGATGATACCCTGAACTCAGAATAATATGATATATGGATCGGACTGTACTTTCCACAACATTGACGTTTATGGATCGGGCTGTACGTTCCTCAGCACTAACAATTATGATATATGTATATGATTTTTGAAAGGAAGCATGCATATCATACGCCTCGAGGCACTTTCGTATGTACGAGATATACGGATCACATATGCATATGCATGATATTATGTATTTCATGCTTCACGTAAATATTCAGATGTACAGGTTGTTTCTTATCCTCTTTAGATTGATGTCTTTACATAGGTTTCATGTCTACCTTATGTACTTGGTATAATCTTTCTGTACTAACGTCCCTTGGCCGGGGGCGCTGCATTTGTTATTCTTTTCCACATTGTAGGTTCAGATTTACAAGTTGGCAGACCATCTTGATAGGCAGTACAGATGCTTAGCGAAAAGGTTATACGCTCTAATTCTACCTGGGGCTGAGTCGAGTCTAGGGTTCTTCATTGATGTTAGAGATTATGGGTAGCTCAGGGCCCTGTCCCAGCACTTGTATCAGTTGTCAAGTGATAAGTACTCGTAGAGGCTTCATATACGGTGTATGCGGGTTTAATGTATTCAGTCACATATGTACGAAAATCATTATGTCTCCCTTTTGTATCTCAAGTTATGATATACAGTCTGTTACAATTAATAGTAGTTGCATATAGAGCATGATCCATCCCATTCAGATTTGGGACGTGACAAGTTTGCTACAACTTTTCCCTTCCTTAAAGCGTCGAAACGCTCAAAGTCTAGAAATTAGAATGCTCAATGAGTCACAATTACTCTAGTCACAAAATTTATTCAGAAACACCCTTCCCTTTAACCCTATTCCCATGTGTGAATGACTTTTAGGTGTAAAATTACCTAACAATGGCCTTAGTAACCACTAACCATCAATTTATAACAATATTTAATCAACACATCAATTACAAGTAGTTTTCATGGTCAAGCTACCATTTTTATGAAACCCTAAGTCTCAATTCACTTAGTTCATGACTCTAATGGTTCAATTATTGATTAAGAGGAGTTAACCCAAGCCGTTAGATGATAAATAAATGATAACGATCATAACCCATCAATTATAGAAGGTCTATTAGGTTCTAGGGTTACCGTTACTAATTCACCATTGAAGACCCATAAAAAGGATGATGATCATGAAGAAGATAACGTAGTGATTAAAGGGAATAGTTAAGACTTACCTCTCAAGAATATTCTTGCCCTAGCTTGGAAATTTGCCTTAGGTGCTTGTGAGGAACTGTGTTGGAGTTTTGTGAATAAAGAATTCGAAACTAAGTGTTTAAAACACGGTTACTGTTTTCCGTCGACCGCTATAGCGGTCATTACGCTGCTGCGGCGGTCTCCCTATAGAGGGAAAGTGCTCGCTATAGCGGACCATAACAATCCGTCCCTCTGCTGTGGTGAGCCTGGACCCGCTGCAGCGGTTCAGCTTCAGCGGTCCAATGCCCACCATAGCAGACACCTCTATTCCCGAATGACTGCGGCGGCGAGTGGCCCGTCGCTACAGCGGCACCGCCGCAGTGATACAACCCCCGCCACAGCGGTACTACTGAGGCAGTGAGTACGTAAATTTTCCTAGTTTTTCACTCTGCCATCCAATATTTCATCCGAGCCTCACAAACATAAACAAACATGCACATAGACGTAAATAATAGCATACTAACATCTCAAATTTGGGCACTTTTAAGCCTTCAGGAAAATCCAAGTTTGGATGTATGTAGAGATCATCGTAACTTAGGCCAGTCGCTTTATGAGTAGCTCTTGTAGATTGTTCCAAAATTTATGCCATTTTGCGCTCTATTTCTTTATCGCACCTGTCTCGTTCGGATCTCTAACCTTTTCCATCTCCTCGTAATGATTAAGATCCTGGTGATTTTGGGAAATGGTTCTTGGTGTTACAGGGGTATGGAAAGAGACAGTTGGGTATGCCGGTGGCTTTTGGGTGTGTGGGTAGTTCTTGAGGTTGGTAGAGAAATAGTGCTTGGGCGTATATTAGGGTTGGTGTGAGTGGGTTGAGGTGCCTGCTATGATGGCACTGAGTGGGTGGTTCTAGGAATTTGGACAGTGTTGAGAGGTGGTGGGGTATGGTAGGATGTAGTTGGTTCAGTAGGGAGTGGATATTGAGTGGATGGCATTGTCCCGGTAGGGTAAGTGGGAAAATGGTCAGGTAGTGGTGAGCTTAAAGATGGAAAAGGCAGAGGATATAATTCTCCTAAATCTGTTCTACCCAAAAGCTTCCCAAACCAGGCTCGATAAGGGCATCCTACGTTGTTATATCCCGTATTTTGTACATTGGGACAATCCGAGTTAACCACGATAAGTTAGGGACAAGACTATTCCGGGATACGAAGTCGAGACCTTAACCACGATCTTGTTTTAAGGCATAAGTTGCTTATGATTTTGTGCCATGGAATATTAAGGGAAAATTTGGGGTCAAAAATGAATTAAGGAAAAATTATTAATTCATGAATTCAAGGGCCATGTGGCCGGCCACATGGGTGTGGGCCAAGGGCCACATGGAAGGCTAATATATGTGAGTAAAAGATGACTAAGTCATCATATTCATCTTCTTCATTACTTAGAAAAATCAAGAAACTTGGAGAAAAAAAGTTGAAGGCCATTCGGCCATGAGCAAGGAAAAGTGAAGTCCCGAAAATAGCCGTCAAAAAAATAGTTTCTTCTG
>NW_026722446.1:0-8207 GCF_029784015.1 Lycium ferocissimum | reverse complement strand
TTTTTCTTTTTCCTTCCTTTTTTTTTTTCTAATTCATGAAAATTAATCTTTTCACAATTCCAAATTTACCCTTGGCCTTTTCTAATATTTCCACATCCGAAACTTTCATAACCAACTTACATCAAGCAAGACCAAAACACGGCATCGTCCTCAACCTACTACAATTATCTTAGAATATCCAAGTATTCAAAATACAAGTTATAACACTTGTGCTTGGCTTATCGCAACCATCTCAAAATATCCGAACGTGCAAAGTGCGGGGTATAACATCGGGTTTGTGGAATGTTGTCGAATTATGTAGAAAAGAGTTATTGACGTTAGAATGCATTTTGAATTGATTGTTGATGTTGTTAGTGTGGTTATTGGTATTGTTGTTGAAGATTTGGCCGAGTTGAATTCTCGGGGTTGTTGAATTACGGGGGAAATCTTTTAAATTTCTGTAGATAAAGTGCTAGCCTAGAATTGAATTCCGGAGTGCCTATGGCTAATGTTTGGTATCTAATGATGTTGTTGTAGATTTGGGAAGCCGAGACTTAAATTCGGATTAGCTTAGGAAGCGGACAAGGTATGTAAAGCCTAACTTTTCTTTCTTTTGGCATGTCCTAGTGTAAGTACGAGTCTCGGGGGAACTTCATTCTTAAGATCCGAGCACGTATGCGATTCTTATTTACTTCTTAATGTTAACGTCCCTAATATGGTCAACTTATGGTTCTTAAGCCTTTTGTACAATTGGATTTCAAATTTTGCATAAAGAATGTTGTTTTAAAGGATTCTATAACTACGAACATTCGTAACTTTCATAGACGAGCTCGGATCGTTTCGAAACGTTCGTGGGAGATTCATAAGGAATAAGGTCTCCAACTTTTATAGGTGGACTCGGATTGGTTCGATACTCATCCGTGGGCCCCGAGGCTTTCCTTTGCGTAATACTAACGACTTTTGAAAGGATTGAGTGTGACTATCATCTTAAAACTTCGGACGTCGACGACTTACTCCTTTATCGAGTCTGTAATGACAATTATGCCCTAATTTCCATGAGCTATTTCATATGGTTTGATACGCATCTATAAGTCCTAAGGCTCTACCGAATATGTTCTCGAGCGACATTCGGAAGAAACTTGATTTGACTATCGTTTTGATTTTTTTTAAATGATGATTCATTTTGAATATTTTATTGAGTCTTTGAAAGTGTTTTAAACTGCATATAGTTGCTCACGACTCTGCTCGTGCATATGGTTGTTACATCCTTCACCGAGTCCCGGGCCGGTTATGTTATCGTGCGCACTATGTGATATTCCGGAGTATGATGTGTCCCCGGTTCGCCGAGCCCTCATTAGAGGGCCGATACCGAGTATATTTGGTGTTATGCTTGTGTTATGATGTTATGATGTGTGACGGGATACGAGAGATATGAAAACCTTAGTGTGATGCGTATTTGTGGCGCCAACGACGGGCGGGCGACTACGGTTCTAAAGAGCCCCATGCATGATTTGTGTTTTTATGAGTAAGCATTTCGATATTTTGGAATCGCATTTACTTTACGTACTTCTGATTTTGACTATGATTCTGTTTACTACATTCCATGCTTTGCATACTCAGTACATATTAAAATGCACCCCCTTTGGGGCTGCGTTTCATGCCGCGCGAGTACGGATATATTTTGGACGATCCACCGGCTTAGATTCTGTTCAACCGACTTGGAGCGCTCCCCCTTGTTTTCGGGAGCACATAATTTGGTCCGCATTCTGTTATTGTATATACCTATATGTTTATTCAAGGGTACGACGGGGCCCTGTCCCGTCATATGATTCTGTTATTATTCTTAGAGGTCTGTAGACATGTATGTGTGGGTTATGGGTAGTTATTGTTCAGTTGTGTCCGTGTGATCTGTGTGTTGGACGTCCCCCTGTATTATGATAGCCTTACCGGCTTATATGTGATATGATTTGCTGGAAGTTATGACAGCGATATGTATATGTATATTTGTGACAGCTTTGGGGCGACGTTTCACTTTAAACGTACGTGTATGTTATTTGTATTATCTTGTATAAGTTATTCGTATGCTATTACGATTAATGGTGTGTACGGGTGCCCGGTTCGGGCACTAGTCACGGCCTACGGGGTTGGGTCGTGACAAAAGTGGTATCGAAGCGGTTCGTCTTCGGATTGTCTACAGACCATGTCCAGCAGAGTCTTGTTTATGGTGTGAAGCCGGCCACACTTATAAACGGGAGGCCTGCGGGCATTTTGGAATCGGTGACCTTCTTTCGTCTTAGATCGTGCGATAGAGCCAAGTCATGGGAAATGAGATTCTCGGTACTAACTTTTGATTTCGGCGAAAGGGTGACATCGACGGAAGAAAGCGATTAACGATGTTTTGGAAGTTACAAAGCAAAGCAGGTAAGTAAAGGTACGAAAGGCATATGTTGACTAAGGCATTAAAGTACGATTGAAATGTAAAGTCAAAAAAAAATTGGAAGGGAAAAGTAAACAGGAAAGTGTAACAGGTGCAGTTCGAGTTGGATATACGAGGTAAGTCCACTATTTTCATGCGGTTGTCGATGCCGGGAGCCCCGTGTGGTCGCGATTTGATATATATATATATATATATATTACCCCGTGAGGCATTGTTGGTATTTTTTACGTATGTGGTTTTGAGATAGTGAGAAATACGGAGGAACTGCGAAATTTTTCCGGGGAATAAAACGAGAATGAGGTATGGGTTTGTAATATGCCTTGAAAGGTCGTGTTAATAGTAAGGATAGAATTTGACTAAGTTGCAAAGTATGGTTGACCTTGAAAAATAAGTTAACTACTGAATTGGCGGTAATGGTAATTAGGAGGTCGATGTCGACATGGTAAAGAGAATTTGGAAAGGGCTTGTGATATTAAGAGATGAGTTAGAAGAGGTTGGCAAATCTTGATAGAGTGTTATATTAGGGTACCAACTGAATTGATAAGCACGGATAAATTATGACGAGACTATAGTTAGAAGAAATAATAGTATGATTGAGACAAGAGTACAGAAGGAAAAGAATTGTGACGAATACGAATGTATAGATAAGACAGCTTGTGGGATATTAAGGATCAGATTGACCAGAATGGGCAAAAGGTTAAGTATTACACTATACGATTGATTACGAATAGGATATTATAGGAATATAGTAAGGGATCGTTATGAAAGTAAGCAAAGCCTAGCGAGGAAGTGGCTAAGAGGTATGACGTGATTTGTGTGACTCAAGTATGAAGGTGAGGTAGTGGAAAAAAAAAGAAGAGGGATTTATGAAGTTCTTCTATAGGGAAAGTTCCGAATAAAGATTATGAGATAACGAAGTGATAGTAAGTACGAAAGAAGGAAGGATTAATTGGGAGAAGGAGATGGAAAGAAAAGCGGGCGAAGTAACAGTCTGAATAGATTATGACATGTATAGCCAAGAACACGAGTAATATCGGTGACGGAATTTACTGTGAAAGACTAAATTATGGAGAGACGAACAACGCGATAGAATGAGTGTTAGAAAATGACTGGTATGATAAGAACAAATAGGGATGAACAGAATATGATTTAGAAACGAGAAAGGGATTATGTAGGAGTAATATTTTCCGAAAATCTAGCGGTATTATAAAGCTCCTCGTGTGCAGAAAAGAATGGACATAGGCTGGGGAAATATGGTAAGGGAATACTAAAGGAAGCACTCAGGATAGACGTAATTAAATGAGTACGAATATGGAACGAAAAGGGGATACGCGGTTGTGAATTTAAAGGTGTAGTACGACCACATGGTGATAAGATAAGGTTATTAGTGAGACGAACTTGGTACGTTTTCGAGCAAGTTAGAAGCCTGTGTTGGGTACACCGTAAGGGTAAAAAGGCATAAAGCATAAAGGGGTGTTGCGTGCACGCGACTTCATCCTGGAAATAATGGGACCTTTAAGCGACAAAGACGGTAGGCTTAAGGAACAAATGATGCAAAATAATTTTATCAAAAGAAACAGATGATATAAGTGGCGGTAATCTCCTCCTGATATTGTCCCAGGTATATTGTCAATATCCTCCTATGATATGTATGCATCGATCGATTCGGGTTCTACGCTGTCATATATTACTCCTAATGTTGTTGACTGTGTTAAGGTGAAAATCTGAGCTAATCAAGCAATTTGAGATGTCTATGCTTGTTAGTGACCCATTGATAGCTAGAATTATGATTCGTGAGGAAATGAACCTCCCCGAAGGGAGTTGATTGACATAGTGTGTGGAATATATATATATATATATATATATATATATATATATATATATATATATATATATAATGGAATTCTAGAAAGAGTGTGCAGGTACAATTTATGAGACAAGCTTTATTACTTATATCCCTTTATGGTAAAAAGTTTTGTGCAGCCGAGTTGCCTGTTATATGTGTTTCGATATGTGTCCTATTAAGGCATGGAATGTGTTTTTTGGGCTATGTGCAGGTTTGGGATTGTCATGTTTACAAGGGAAACTCTGCCGAAATTCTCCCTGGACTCGAAAGGAAGTTGTGGGAACTGTCGACAAAATTGCCGTGGGAAGTAGCGAGGACCAGCAATAAGTGATTAAGGAGGGAGCTAGTAGATAAAATGCAGGGTAAACATAGCATGTATTAAACTAAGGGAATGACGAATAGGTTAGGATGAAATAAAGAACATGGGAAGGGAGAATGATGTGCCTGAAATAGAAAGAATTTTTTTTACATACTAAGGAGAATCAAAGAGATAGGCATTCCAAAAGAAGTCATAATTTAGAAGAATTTGGTTAGCTCTTTATGCTTTGGGAGAGCGAATTATTAAATGAGCTTAATGTATACGTATAGGCCGATGCATGTAATACCAAATCAGATTATTAAGCTAGGCTTTACCTAATGATTATAGTGGGAGAAAACTTTCATGCCACTATCAGCTAGCCTTATTGACCTCGGTGAGACCTCGAGGAAAGATATTAAAAGAGACGTGTTCACAAAAGCTCATTGTCGGGCGATTGGTTGATAGTATGGCCACAGTTGTATTCTGCTTTGTAGTTCAGGTTATTTATTGTCACAACCCGGACTACGGGCCGCTTATGTTTATGAAAGTAAAGATGTTTCAAATTCTAATAGTTTTCCATGATTATGAGTGTGTGTGTATATATATATATATATATACACACACACTCATAATCATGGAAAACTATTAGCATTTGAAACATCTTTACTTTCATAAACATAAGCCCCTCAGCTATCAAAATAACATATACATGCATATACATGAAGACTGTGAGACCATACTACCCACACTGCGTATCTACGAGCCTCTACTAGAGTACTAGACATATGGACGGAACAGGACCCCGTCGTGCCCAAAATATATATACATATATACCAAAAGAATAACCAATGGCACCTCCGGAAAATGGAGTGCTCACAAATCAGCTACTAGCTCCTATAGATCTGTACCGACTCCTTGCCTACTCCGTGGGCATGAACACAACGTCCAAAGAAACGACGTCGGTACGAACATTGTATCGAGTATATGAGGCATAAACAATAATAAGACATCAATGAAATAAGGAGGCGTCAATAAAGAGCAATCTGTGACCGACTGAATCATAAAGGAAGTAATACATGCTGGCTTACTTTCATGCTCATCATCATATCATATATGCATAAATGTATAAGCTGCCCGACCATACCTGCGGTGTGATAATCAATAACATTAGCATTAGCACTAGCCTGCGTCCAGGACTCCCGCGTCTAGGGTACCATCTCATGCTGCCCACTAGTGGTGTACGCCCATGCCATGCGGCCATGCGCGCGTGTATACGCCGCCCGCCTTAGCGGTGATCGCCCGCCATATAGGCGGTGTGATATCATCATATGCTCATTATATCATGCTCATCATAGTATACTCATCATAATATGCTTATCATAATATACTTATAGCAATACATGCATAGAGACTCATAGATAATCATACTTTATCGGGGTGACGTAAGGTCGTGGACCCCCGATGTCATTATGAGCATTCGTAGGTGAATTCGGCCCCACCTTGAAGGAACAAGCATAAGGTGAGTGTATACGATGATCAATATCGATAAACCTGCATAGCATCTTAGCTTTTTATCATATCATGGACTTTAGCTTACTATCATCATTATCGTATTCATCTCATAGCTCTTATCTCGTATAGCTATACATGAGCGAGGACTTCTAACTTTCTTGGAGATAGGAATCTCATAGGGGAGGAGGAAAGCATACATAGGATTCATGCCTTAGAAAGAAAGGATTAGCCTCACATACCTTTATCGTTTAGCTACTCTATTGCTTGCTCGTTCTCCTTTAATGCTCACGTCGTTTACCTTCAAGAGAGTTCGTATCGTCGTTAGCTAGGCAATTACAAGAACGTGCCTCTTAAGGCTAAAGAAAATTGGGCAGCATTTCCTTTGTTTATACTACTTTCCGCCATATTTCATATCAAATCCCAACATTCATAATAACAATCACAATACCGCTTGCAACAATCGTCATTCATTTACATTATTCGCATTCTACAACTTCATTCCAATTCTTCATAATCATGACCAAAGTCCATTATCGCATTCTTTCACATATAATACTCA
Organism: Lycium ferocissimum; assembly: GCF_029784015.1. Lineage (NCBI taxonomy): Eukaryota > Viridiplantae > Streptophyta > Magnoliopsida > Solanales > Solanaceae > Lycium > Lycium ferocissimum. The sequence goes on along the minus strand of NW_026722446.1, from coordinate 1,576 downwards.
TTCCATGTTTTAAATATCATTTATAACGTATTAATAATCTCAACATAACTATTTCCATGATTCATTCCAACTACTATTCCACAATGACATTATTCGCCCATTTATAACCCATTTTCTATACTCTTCTACAATCCATGTGTTTCAACTTACTAATGCTTCAAATAACATAGAAAGGTCATGAAACTCACCTTAGATGACGGAGGAACAAGCTTTGGATGATACTACACCTTTTCTACCAAAACCCTACTTCACCTTTCTTGAGATTTCTTGGCTTGAATAACTTTAATGAGGTTTCCTTCACTTGATTCACCTCAATTCTTGTTATTGATCCTTGATTCTCTTTGTTTTCTTGTGGATGAAATATTTGGAAGGTTCTAGAGGTCTTGAGAGGTTGAAGACGTTGATGGAAATGAATAAAATGAAGTGGGATTACATTTAAAGACTTGGAACAATTTCGCCGTCGGACTTCCACGGATAGCTTCACGGTCCGCGGATCATGCGTGTTGGTCGTGAACCGGTTGTAGTTCATGACCAGCCAGCCACCTTCTCTGCTGGCAGTTCCACGGACACATCCACGGTCCGTGGAATGTTATATGGTCCGTGGAACCTTGGCCGTGGAACTCACAGTTCCATCGGAATTGTTCCGGTCGTTTCGTTTGATCTCCAATCTTATGGAACCTTTTTAACACTTGTTTATCACTTCATTAGAAATCTAAAAGACATTATAACTCTTCTCCACAACATCCTTAAGGCATCATTAACCCAATACTCAACATTTTGCCCGACACACTAACTTATAACTCGCTTCCAAAGAATCCTTCTTTCCTCAAGTCGAATGTCTTTGGAAATCTTAATTAGGATCATCAAATCTATTTCTTACTTTGTCCAAACCTCATATACGTCATATCCTTCGTGAGTCTATTCACTGTACGCTAAGCGGAAATTTCTGAGGTGTAACATTTATCCAGGAATTTTCTCAAACGGTTACATGGTAGAAGTTTGTTATTACTGATATGAAGGGAAACGAAACCAAAATAAAGTTGATTAACGAAATAAAAGAACTATAAATGACGAATGCCCAAAGATGTGTGATGTATGTATAGTAGGAGAAAAGACAAGAAAGACTACATGTTGGAAACAAAGAAGGAAGGGCATAAGTGAGGGCAATAGAAGAAAGGTCTACTAGGAGTTAAAAACCCGATAAACGAGGGTGGAAGAAGATCAAACTGTGGATATCCTAACATTAGGAATGGTAATAGGTGTCATGGAGTGATTGAAATTTTGGATCTTACCGTGGGAATGGTGTGGCTAATTATGTTATAACGGGAATTATAGAACCATTTGTTGAGCAAGATATCTTATGCGTGAGGAGCAAATTTACGGGACATCCATATAAAGAATTTTAAAGGGGCCAATCGTTACCTTGTTATTAAAATGTTGAGATGGCAGGGATAATTGTCACACCCTTAATCCGATAGGGTGTGATAATGATACGATCCTACTTGGCACACCTCATTTCAAGACTTACATCCAAAGCCAAGATATGGACTTCAAGCTCTACAAGCGGCATGGATGA
>NW_026722445.1:0-7768 GCF_029784015.1 Lycium ferocissimum | reverse complement strand
ATACAATGTCATTTTCCACCTCTCAATAGCATTTATAACATGATTATATTCATAAAGCATCAAGAATCACCGTTCCAAACGTTTACTCAAAAGTGCTACTATTCACACATTCATGACCCATTACATATATTCTTTTGTAATCCAAGTGTTTCATCTTCCAAATACTTTATATAACATGAAAACATCATAAAACTTACCTTAGATGGTGTAAGATTAAATCTTGGTTGCATAAACCTCACTTCTGAGCCAAAACCCAGATTTTCCTCCACTTGAATTTTCTTTGCTTTCACGAACTCTAATGGTTTCTCTTACTTTGATTCACTTGGTTTAATGATAATCACCTTGGCTCTCTTTGGATTCTTGTTCATGAAATGTATATGAAGCCCTAGAAGTCTTAGAGAGAAGTAGAGAGATGTTGGAAATGAAATAATGGTTGGAACTCATTTAAGGACTTAGAACATTTGGGTCCGTTTGGTGTTCCACTGAGCGCCCACCGTCCGCAAACCAGCCGTTGTCTCGCGGAGCTGGTCATGGCTCATGACCAGCCAGCCGTCTTCGTCGGGCAGCTTCCACGGACCCATCCACGGTCCGTGAACACAATGCCGGCCGTGAAACCAAATTTCGTGGAACTCACTGTTTCGCCAAGTTTGATCCCGTCGTCTCTTTTGGTCTCCAATCCTTATGGAACCTTCTTAACACTTATTTATTACTTCATTAACAATCTAAGGGGCATTATAACTCTTCCCCAACACATCATTAAGTTGTCATCAAGTTACTACTCATAAATCCTTCCCGATACTTATCGTATACATGGCCTTCTCTTGGCAACTTTCTCATCTAACATCAAATGTCTTTCAAATCTCATTTCGAATCTTCAATTGCTATTTCTTACTTATTGAAACATCGTATACTTCGTATTCCTCATTGGTCTATTCACTGTGCATCAACGAAAAAAATTTCGAGGTGTAACAGATCGCTAACGAATACGAGGTATGAAGGACGGAAGTCAAATGACTGAGCAAGGTGAGATAGCATTTTACAGTAGTGAATCTTAAGTCATCATTGGAAAGAGCAGATCATGTTAGCCTATAAACTGATGGTTCTTAACTTTAGATGTTTTAGTGTGGTTCGGTTATAAATCTTATTGGCAAAGATAAATGTAACTAGGAGAAGAGTGGGATAAATGCCAAAGCACTAGAATATGAGTTCGGAAGTATGAATTCCCTATCAGGGGCTTTGCGGTATGAAATATAGTCTTTTAAGCTCGGTATAATTCATCAGGACATAAGGCAGATGAGGCTTGTGCAGGATTAGGTAATGGTAGTCGTCTGAAATCCAGAATAGATGATAGGCTCTTTTTGCCAGCTAGCTAATGAGAACTATGATAATTTTTAAGAAGCAGGCAAACCCAGCTGAGACATATTGAGTTCTGTAGAATCGCCATACGAGCATACCAAGTGTACAGTATGACAATGACGCAAGATCAAGGTTGTGATCTTATAAAGTGCAAAGAAGGAATAACAATGTTACAAACATGACATGAAAGCCAAGAAAGAGACAAAACCCAGGAAGGTTCTCAATGACTACGATTCTAGTATACGTCTCTATATGATCGAGCTAGCTTCTATCTCACGAAATCCTAGCAGGAATGAAACCTCCCTATACACCCCCTTAACATTCAAGGATGAATGTTCCTAAGGGGGGAGAATGTTACATCCCGGACGAATGTTCTTAAGGGGGTAGGGTGTTACACTTGGCATTGTTCGTGCGACTAGTTCACCTTAAATCAACCAAGATAAGCTTGAATAACTTAATTTTCCTTGAGGTCATAAAGTGGTTTGAATCTATTAATCCAATATACGAATATAGAGAGGGTATATCTATGTCGCACCACGTACCTCTTACGTTGACTGCGTCATGTATTTTTGGATATAAGCAGAGAGATTAAAGTCACTCCCTACGGACAACGAAGGTTATGTTACGGTAAGATTTAACCGACTGTGGTTGGATAGAGTAGAGGGTGGCCAAGGAAAATATGCCAAGCCAATTATATGTTGTAGATGTAGTGGGACTACGACATTAAATCATAGTAGGGATACATTACTCTCATTATCCTAGTCACCCAGGATCAACTGAGATGGACCTTGACGTCAAGAGAATAAATCATATGGATGGTCTTCAGATGAGAACATAACCCCTCCTTAAGATGAATTATATGGATGGCATGATTGTTTTAAAAAAATCTATTATAAGAAGAACCAATCATGTAGTTAGAGTCGAATGCGATCTGGTCTAACAGCTACGTTCCAGAGTTACTCACCCTCGTCGGATCCCTAATAAGTTGACCCTCCCCATGCACCTCTACATTCGAGAACGAATGTTCCTAAGGGGGAGAGGATGTTTCACCGCGTACTTTTACGTCGTGAGTAGACAAACATAAACCCTGAGAATTTTAGTATGCAAATAAAGAGCTCGTGGTATAAGGAGGTGAAGTCCCGGAATGATTTCGGACTAAAAAGTGTGATGACAGTGATTGAGAATAATATTTTGTGTGTGCCAAAAGAGACTATGGGCTAATACTATATCTCATGATTATTGTAATGGGTATATGAGGTATGTTAAAAATGATTACTATTTAAGTGGATTGACATCAAGAAATTAATTAAGTGTGTAATTGGTTAAATGGTGGAAATGAGATGGAAGATAAGATATTAATTAAGCACATTGTATAGGTATTATGTGGACATAATCCATACACAAATTGATAAGTGGCAGCAAAGTGAATGTATAAGGTGGCACCATTTGGTCTATGTGTCAAGAATCTTTACCAAGGAAGGTACACGTGTAAAGCAAAGCAAATGGGTGAGGTTATAATTGTACTCCACTTAATGAAAACTTATGTTTTCCTTTGTTGAGATAGAGATGCAGCATATTAATTTTTATTAAGAATTGGTACCCAACAAGCACAATAACGTGATTTACATTTCATACACAACAACGTGAGTTCCAATATTGTGGAAGCATGGTATAAATTTTCTCAATAACAACACACGGATTTTGGCACACCGCTTCGATCTCGTTGTTTCGTTTGTCGCGTGGTTGAATTCGGGCTTTCTTCAAAGTGAAGTAAGGAGGAAGAAGAGGAGTTCTTGGAAAATAAGGTAAGAATTCTCCTCTACTAGATATATTTAAAGTTCGTCCAGGTCATAGCTAAATTGTGGGATGAGAAATACGGAATTAATAGCGGGAAATCATTTTTTGATGTTGTTGTTGTTGAATGGACTGCTTGGTAATTTTATAAGTTATGTTGTGGCGGAAATTTAATATGATTGTGGTTGTGTTGGTTGTGTTGAATATGGAGAATGTGAGATAAATAGGGGAAATGTTGTCCGAGTCATTATAAGACAAGTATATCACCCCGGTATACCGATATACATGATATACCAAGTACTTCATTGACCCTACGAGAACCGTTATCATTATTATGGGATAAGGCGCGAGATGAGCTACGGTTGACGGCATTGACTAAAAGGCAAACAAGGTATGTAAGGTGTTCGTTTCCCTCTTTCTTTGGCATGAATCCAACTAGAACATGAACATGAGCGTTCCGTATCAATTCACCCCATTCCTATGCTTTTTATTTCAATTTTAATGCCTTCGTTATTTGATTGATTCTGGTTATGATAATTTACCTTCACTAAATGGTTTCTAGATGTTGATATGAGTTTTCATGACGTTATTCGGAGGTTATCAACCTTACGTCACTCCGAATGGCCCAGATGTCATTTATATCAGTTGCTCATATATATATATATATATATATGTGTGTGTGTGTGTGTGTGTGTGTGTGTGTGTGTGTGTGTGTGTGTGTGTGTGTACACTATTTTACTATATCGCACCGCGCTATAGTCGGTCGGGCAGGCACGTAGATGTGCACACCACTGTAGTGGGAATGTTATGATGATGTTTCCCCAGACGCGGGATGCCCTCTACGCAGGGTGATGATGATATGATGACGATACGATGATGACATGATGATGATACTACTATATATATATATATATTTTCATATGATTTTTCAAACGCATGCATTGCATATTGTATGTCCTCAGATGTCCCGGGTGGTTACTATTCCTTCTATTCGTTACTTACTTATATTCATGTATTCCTCTCCTATATACTCAGTACTTTTATCCGTACGGACGTCCCATTTCACGAGACACTGCATTTCGTGCTGCAGGTCATGGCAGAGCATCTCGGAGGCTCCTGGTACGATAATACAGTCAGCGTATGGTCAGTAAGCTCCATTTCTTTGGACTTGCACTGGTTTAGTATACATACGACATATATGTTATGTATCATTATATCTTACAGGTATGGCGGGGCCCTGTCCCGACCAGTATGGCACACGTTCACTTTTAGAGGCTCATAGACAGATATAGGTATGTATATGTCATGTGTGGCCTTGTCCGCCCCAGTGGAGTTATGATGTCATTGTTCTGACCTTACCGGTCATATGTTATATGCATAAGTATAGTGGCGGCCTTGTCGGCTCGCGTATGTATATGTGTCTCTATATATATACATGTGTGTGTGCGCGCGCGCGCATATGTCTGCGGACATATTGGGCTTTTTCTGCTTACAGATGGCGGATGCCATAGTATAGTTTTGAGATATAAATTATGTATGTAAGCACATCACGTGACGCTCGATGAGTCAAGCTGGGTGTCGGTCATGCCCTCCGGAGTTGAGGGTGTGACAGCTTTCATGCCATGATTTGAGATTTGGCCTCCAAGCCATGACATGTGATTCGGCTAACATGCCATGATTTGTATTGTTTTTTTTGGCCTAGCTACTCGGGAAAAAGGTAGTCACTAATCCTAGTAGGGTTTGCCTAGCCATTCAGGAGGAAGAAAGGGCCGTCATCGACCGGCCGATAGCCCCGGTATGGTTCTAGCCATTCTGGAGAAAGAGTGGTCATTCAGGGTTCATAACCCCGATGTGGTTTTGCCTAGCTATTCATGAGGAAGGATAGCCATCGAGGGTTCATAAACCCGATGTAGTTTTTCCTAGCTATTCGGGAGGAAGGATAGCCATCGAGGGTTCATAAAACCGATGTGGTGCTTCTGTGTAGTTTAGGGAACCTTAAGTGGTCATCCCTTCATTATATTGGTTTGGCTGTATTGGCATGTGTTATAGTTTGATTTTCTGTGAGTGAGTTCATGAGTGATAAGACTTAATGTGATAAACGGTACAACAAGTTGAGATTGATATGTCCCTGTGTTACTAGATTTTACCAGTGATTTTTCTAAGGTTACTGACTTACTCTATCTTTGGATTGGTAACGGAAATGACCGAAGGACTCAAAGTGATTATTTCTTCATCATTGACTTACATAGGATATTCATGAGATGTTATCAATTGTTTTGAACTGTTTCTCAATACTGCTTACAACTATACTTATCACTTATATATTTTGCTATTAACTATTGTCCTGGAGACACTCACTTAGTACCCAGTACTCAGGCATAAAATTGTAGTTTTTTATGGTGTGTTATGTAACGTTAAGGAGCCAGTCATAATATGTGTGCGGGTTAGGAGAGCTTGCTACTTCTAGACTTATTGGTGAGCCCACCCCTTTGTTTGTGGGTCACCCTCGATCTTACTTATTGCTTTTAATTTTCGGGTTGCATCCCGAAGTTAGCTTATCATTATGTCTCTTAGAAGCTCCATCGATAGATGTTGATTTTGTGGATAGATGTTGAAGTCTAGTATGACTTGTTGGGCGTTTGGTGTGTTTTTAAGACATTGTGTTATATTAAACTTCCGCTGATTTTATTTTATAGAGTGCGCATCATTTCATTTAGCTAATTATGACGTTTTTGAATTAAATAAGGAAATTTTATTAAAAGAGATAGACGTTTATTGATTTATGAGGTGCTTCCCATGTTGTTCATGTTATATCCCGTATTTTGTATGTTGGGACATTCCGAGCTACTCGTGATAAGTTAAGGACAAGACTATTTTGGAATACGAGGTAGAGACTTGTGGCCTCCGATTCGGTTTTAATGCACAAGTTGCTTATAAATATTATTGGTATGGAATACTAAGGGCAAACTTGGAATTTGGAAATTATTATTATTCATGAGTTCTTGGAGAAGCCACAAGTGGCCGTGGGCCCCACCCATAGCTTGGCCAATTGCTTGCCATGAGGTGGGGCATGTGTCCACCTTGCGGGCCGTGTATATATATATATATATATATACATAAGTGATGACCAAGCAAGATACAATTCATCATTTAAACTCTAGAAACTTGGAGAGAGAAGGAGAGAAACATGGAGACTTTCGGCCATGGCTATAGCCGAATATGGTCCATGAGAATTGATCAAAAACAATAATTTTCTTCTAGTATTCCAACCAATTGGAAGGTCCTTATTAACGTGGAGTACTTGTTGGAGCAAGCAAAACATCCATCTTTGCAATTACAATCCTAGCCGAGAGTTGAGAAGTCAAGTGGAGGAAGGTGAGGTTCAATCCTCTTTTACATGTGAGGCGGATAGTTGTGCGTGTGGTAGTGTGTTGAAATGGATGAAATTCATAAAGCCCTATGTGTGTTGGTGTGGTGGCCGAATAGGGGCTGCCTTGGTGTAGACGGAATGAATTAAATTTACTTAGTATTTTGGTTATTGTTGTTGTGAATTTTATGGCAGAATGAAGGTTTAATGATTCAAGTTGGAGTTGTAATTGTTGTGGGCTGTTTTAGAAGCTAATGTGATTTTAATATAGTTTCTTGTATTGATGAGAATGATGGTGTTAACGTGTGGAATTGTTGATATAGTTTATGAATTTGGAGGAGAGAAATGTGTTGTTATTATTCTTGTTGAGTTGGAAGGTTTCAGGTAAGGTTGAATGTTGGTTGGGACGTTTGAATTAATTGTTGATGTTGTTGTTAGTATGGTTGTTGGTATTGTTGTTAATGATTTGGTCGAGTTGAATTCTCGGGGTTGTTGAATTTATAGGGGAAATGCTGCCCAAATTTCTGTAAATAAAGTGCCATACCAGATTTGAATTCCTAAGTGCCTATGCTAACGTTTGGTGCCTAATGACGTTATTGTAGATCTTGAGAAGCCGAGACTTAAGTTCGGATTAGCTTAGGAAGCGGACGAGGTATGTAAAGCTCACTCTTTCTCTCTTTTGGCATGTCTTAGACGTAAGTAAGATATGACATGATATGTGCCTTGGGGTGTTATATCTCGCATTTTGTACGTCGGAATATTTTTAAGTTGGTTGCGAAGAGTTATGGACAAGGCTATCTTTCGACTTTGTTGTAAGGCATAAGTCGCTTATGATTTCATTGGATGGAGATATTAAGGAAAATTTGGGGTAAGAGTGAAATTATGGAAACTAATATTTCATGAGACTTGGGGCCAAAAGTGAAGTTTTGGAAACTTGAAAAAAAAAAAAAAAAAAAAAAAAGAGGGAGGTGGCCGGCCACATGGAAGTGTGGGCCATGGCCACATGTATTAATTATATATGTATGTATAAGATGACTAACTTAGTCATCTTCATCATTTGTTGCCTTAGAAAGTTCAAGAAAAATGGAGAAAAAAAAAAAAGGAGAAACGGCCAAGAGGGGCTGGCCGAACCAGCCCCATGAAAGTGATCATGAAAAATTGTTTGCTTCGAGCTTTTCTACCAATTGGAAGGCCCTCGTTAACGTGGAGTAGTTGTTGGAACAAGAAAACCGCTCATTGTCGCAAATCACC
>NW_026722444.1:0-7483 GCF_029784015.1 Lycium ferocissimum | reverse complement strand
TTTTAAAAGAGGAATATTTATAGGAAAGTTCAATAATCTTAAAAGGAAAGGGAAGATAGCGTGCCTATACAAAGCAAGACAACAAGATCGCTCGAGATTAGGGAGTACCTCGTAAGTCATGAAATTTTAAGTCGCTAGTTATATCAATTGTGAGAGTGTATTACATAGAACCGTATAAACAATCGCTGTGATGAAATGGCTACCGTAATGGTGCAAGGACAATACAAGCGAGTCAAGAATAGAGGTTAGCTTAAGTCTCAATGTTACACTGAAAATTTTTCGTTAATGCACAATAAATACTAACGAAGAAAGCACGAAGCATACAACATTTCGATAAGTAAGAAATAGCATTTGATGACTTTAAGTGAGATTTCAAAGACATTCAAAGTAAGAGGAGAAATTTTGCCAAGAAAGGGAAAGGTATACGTTATGTATTGAAAAGGATTTACGAGTAACAAGTTAATGATGACTTAATGATGTTTTGGAGAAGAGTTATAACGTCCCTTAGATTGTTAATGAGGTGATAAACAAGTGTTAAGAAGGTTCCATGAGGATTGAAGATCAAATGAACGACGGAGATCATTTCGGGAAAAAGTGGGTTATACGACCGACTTATACGGTCCGTATAAGGGTCCGTATAACACCCAAGAGAGATGGCATTCCGTTGGATGGTGAACCACGACCACTTATACGAGCCGTATAATGTTATACGTACCGTATAAGTGTCCATGAAGTCCCGAAATCGGCTAATTTTTAGTTTTTGTACAAATAGATGCCTTGGGTTCTTTTACTTCATTTTTCATCTTGCCAAGTATTGAGAGCTCAAAACCCCTTCTAAGATATTCCATGCAAGTCCAAGAGAACACAAAGATCAAAGACTAATCAAGTGTTCATGTGTTAGAAAGCTTCCAAGGGTTGCAGGTGTTATATCCCGTATTTTAAACCTTGGGATATTCTAAAGCTTATCGCGACAAGTTAAGGACAAGACTAGTTTTGGAATACTAGGGTAGAGATTTTAATCTCCAATTTTGTTTTAATCACAAGCTTGCTTATAAATTTTATTTGGTATGGAAATATTATTGGAGATTAGGTATTAATTAACCAAGATTAGATTATTAAAGTGGATTAATGCTTAATCACATCACTAATTGGCCATATGGGCCAAAGGGCTACACCCGTGACGTGGCCAAGTATAATTGGCCCACGTTTTTAGGGACACATGTCCAAATTTCCTTGGACTTCATATATATATACATAGATGAATCATAAATCCAATATGTAGTTCATTTAACCTTCTCCAAACCAAGAACCCTAAGAGATAGAAAGAGATTAATTCGGCCATGGCCGGCCGAGAATGACCCTTCAATCTTAATCCAAAGAAATTATTTTTCCAAGTAATTCAACTCGCAGGGAAGTGTATAATAACGTGAGCCGAGCTGAAAGCAACAAAAACAAGAACAAATTCAAAGCACAAGTTGGAACCAAGTTGAAAAACCAAGTCTATAAGGTAAGATTCAATCTTCTCTTGAATGTGTGTTGTGGATGATTTGAACATGTGGTGATGTGTAGACGTGTATAAAAATTTATGTATGTTGATGTTGAAGGTCCGTTCCAAGCGTTGCAGGGTCAGTTTCAGAGAAGATGATGAATTAATTTTTGCTTGGTATTCGATTGTTGTGGTTATGAATTTTATGGAGAAAAATGGTTTAATGATTCTAGATTGAGCCGTAATTGCTGTGGGCTGTTGCAGGGAGTTAATATGATGTTAATATAGTTTGTTATGGTTATGTAAATGATGTTGTCAATATGTGGTTGTTGCGTAGTTCAGAAATTGAAAGAAAGAATGTGTTGTTGTTATTCTTGTCAATTGGAATTTCTTGGGTGATATGGTGTATTGGTTGGGTTGTTTGAGATATTGTGTGGGTTGTCGAAGCGTTGTCGAGTCTTGTTTAAATGGTCTCAAGTTAGAACTTGAACGCATGACCATTGATATTGGCTTGATTGTACGTAGTTGATTTGAATGTAAAGAAATGTCGTCAAATTGTTTAGAAGTGGAGTTACTAACTCTAGAATGCGTTTGACCCTCTTCGTAAGTTAAACGTAATTTTGGACGTCTTAATATAGGTTGAGATACTATTGGGCAAAGATATACGAGTTGTGTTGCGAGTAAACGCTAAAGGTATGTAAAGCTATCCTTTCCTTCTTTTGGCATGTATCCAGATGTAAGCGTGAAGTGATATAAGCTCAGGGGTAACTCTATTCATATTCCGAGCATGTCTTATGATTCCTATTCACTTCTTGATATTGAATTCCTTATGATGATTGGGCTATTGCCCTCGAGTCTTTTATATGACTAAGTAAGTAAATGATGTATAAAAGTTCCTATTCCTAAAAAGATCTTATAATGAATAATGTCATAACTTTTGTAAACTCGAATCGGATTGACTTAACACATGCTTATGACTCCCGAGGTTTTCTTTAATATAGTCCTTAGTGACATTAGCGGAAACGTAACATGATTGTCATTTTAATACTCGAGCGTTGATTAGTTTACGTGTCTAATGAATCTCAAAATGATGTCTTATGTGTATATGGTTGCTTACTACTCCGCTCGTGCTTATGGTTACATCCTCTACCGAGTCCCGGCCAGACATGTTCTCGTGCACAACTTTATATATGTTCACCGAGTCCCTCACTAAAGGCCGGACACGTTATATATATATATATGATGTTATGATGACATGATGATATGATTAGATGGGGATGGCGGCCGTGAGGGGGCATATGATGACTCATTTCACCGAGTCCCTCACTAGAGGGCCGGAACACGTTATATGTATATGTATATGATGATTTTACTTACCGAGTCCCTCACTAGAGGGCCGGGACACGTTATATATGCATATGTTCAGAATGACTATTTAACTATGTTACTAAGTCATATAATGAGTTGGGTATGATATGTTTATGTATGAGTTACGTTTTCAAAGGTAGGCTTTATGGTTTTTTTCCGGTTATTGTGTTAGTTTTTCTATATCCCGTATTCGGTATGATTCGTTATCGTACTTTTATGCTTCATATACTCGGCATATTCCGTACACCCCCCTTTCTTCTAGGGGTCGCGTTCATGCTGCCGCAGTGCGTACACTCGATTTGGAGATCCGCCACCAGGATCATGATTCGGCCTATCTTGGAGTGCTCCTTTGTTCCGCAGCCTAGCTTCTTTTTGGGTACGCATCCTTGGTTATATATATATGTGTCTATCTAGGGGTACGGGCGGCCCCGTCCCGTCATATGATACTATTATCACTCTTGAGGTCCGTAGACATATGTGTGGGTTTATATATAGTCGTTGTTCGATTCGTCCGTATGATATATGTTGGGCGTTCCCATTCGTAGTGGTAGCCTTGTCGGCTTGCGTATGTATATATTTTGGTATGTTGTATAGTGGCGCCTTGTCGGCTTGCGTTCATGTTTAGTTGAGGTGTACCCACATGTTGCGATAGCCTTGCAGAAAACTATTGTACAATGTTATACGGTAGTAGTCGCGACTCCACAGAAACAAAATTGTTTTGGTATATATACATATGCAATAGTTTGAGACGCATCATGCCCTTTATATACAAGTTTCTTATTATGCTAGTTGTTGATCGATTATAGTTAATGTGTATATATGTTAGTGTCCACGGCACTAATCGCGATTACTGGCCGGGTCGTGACAAAAGTGGTATCGCAGCGGTTCATCCTGAGTGTCTGGGCATCGTGTCTGACAGAGTCTTGTTTATCGGTGTGTTGTGCACCACATCTATAAACAGGAGGCTACAGGACATCTAGGATGTTATTGTTATATCCCGCATTTTTGGGCGTTCGGATAATCCAAGGTACTTGCGGGAAGATAATAAGCGAGGTCATATTTTTTTTATTTTGGTTGGCATAAAAGTCGCTTATGAAAAACCTTGAGTGAGACTAATAAGAAAGGCTAGGGGTAAAAAGGTAAATTTACAATATGACACTGGTGAAAAATATGGGGAGAGTTTAAGGGCGAAATTTGGAATTTTGGAAAAATTATTTTTCATGAGTTGCAAGAGAGAAAAAGATTGGGCTTGGAATTTATGAACTATTTGGGCCAAGTTGGTCATCTAATTGTGGGCTTAAGCCCATAAAGGCCTAGTGGACAAGCTTAAAGGAAGACTGGTCTTCATATTTATCATAATATCTCTAGAAATTTCAAGAGCCAAAGAACAAAAGAAAGAAGGAGAAAAAGGGGCATGGCCATTCGGCCCTTGTAGAAAAATCGAGAAAAAACAGAAAAAAAGAAAAGAAGAGAGTTCTCAACGTGTTCTTCATAGCCAAACAATCCCTTGAAGGGTTATTGACATAGTGAGCTATTTGAAGCAAGTGGAAAACACAAATCTTGGAAAGTCTTCCATTATAGCCAAGTGAAGATTCAAAGAAAAGGTAAGGTTTGAACTTTTCTTATATGTCAGATGTGTAAATATGTTGTGGTGCATGAAAATGGATGAAATTTATGTGATGGAGGTGTATGTGTGTGTAGCCGTGACCTACAAGGGCAAACCGTGTGTGTGTGGTTGTGTTGTATTGTGTTGTGTGTTGGTTGTTGTTGTAAAGTATAGAAAATATGGGAATTCATGAAAAATATGCATATGTAAGTGTGTTGGCCGAATGGTATAGATTATGGAAGGGTGTGGTGAAATTAATTTTACTTAGCATTGTAGTTGTTATTATGGTAAGTTCCATGATGTAAAGTAAAGATTTAATGGTTTATGAGTGAAGTTGGATTGGTTGTGGATTATGGGAAGAGTTGATGTAATGTTAGTATGATCTTTGTGTTGTGAAGATAATACTGTTAAGCGTATGTGTTATTGTTGTTTCATTGAAGTTAGAAGATTTTGGGTAAGAAGTATGTTGCTTAAGTTGTTTGGAGTATCATATGAATTTAATTGAATTGCATGAAGTAGAATTAAATAGAGTTGAATTGAATTAAAAAATGAATATAAGTGGCTTGTTGGTATTGTTGGTTGATGATATAGCCGAGTTGAATTCTGTGGTGTATTTACAGTGGGAAGTCTTGCCGAAATTTCGGTAGACAAAATGTTAGTTAGGATAAGACTCTTGGATGCCTAAAGCTAATGATGAATTTATTAATATTGTCATAGATCTTGGAAGGTCAAGAGTTAAAGTTGGATTGACTAAAGAAGCGGACAAGGTATGTTAAGGCTACGCCTTTTCCTTTCTATGGCATGAAGCACACGTGGTAGTTTTATAAATATTCCTATATCGTTCTTATTTTTTTTAAAGGTTACAAGTCATGATTTCCAAAACACGATTTCTTCCCTAAAAAGTTATAGTGTTTTTCTAAAGTATCCATTTCTTCCAAAAACTAGGTTCTATGATTCTTGAAAGACTTACGTCTAAAACGACGAACTTGATTTTACAATGATAATGACGATACCCTAGATGAGAATATGTCCCCAATGAATACGATGGGAATGGTTCCATGGTGGGAAGTCTCAAGTTGCGGATTGGACATGAACACGAGAATATTGAAATAGTTCCTAATCCTTAATTTTATTCCTTAGAAATAACTCTATTTCCTAAAGACTTCAAGTATATGAAACGGTGCGTCATGATCTTATTCTACGTTTTTTTTTCCCTGCTGTTACTCTTCATTGATAGTCTCGCCTTATAATGATCGCTCCCAAGTGCGAGACACGATGATCTTGATGGGTCCATAATATAATCGGAGGTTACCGACCTTACGTCACTCCGATAGCGTTATAGTTTTCTTTTCTTGGGCTCCCTTGCATCTATGATATATATGTATGTATATGTATCCGGGGAAGACGGGAGCGAGACGGTGCGGCGCTATAGACGCTCGGGTTACACACGGTACATGTATCCGTACTTGACTTGATATCATCCCGACGCGGGATATATATATATATATATATTTATGGTTAAATGGATCGAGTACAACGACGCCTCGGCAATACGGCATGTTATATTTTCTATATGTATGAAGAGAAATGTTTTCAAAGACGACAGCATGCATGGCATCATACTGAGTGGCGCACGCGTGTACGGGTTACTTTCTTATGCCCTATATATCTTATGATGCTATTACGTCATTGCTTGTATTTTATCTTCACCGAATTCGCTATTCTTTTTCATACCCATACTCGGTACACTATTCGTGCGACGTCCTCTCTTGTGAATGACTTGTGTTTCATGCGCGCGAGCCAAGCGAGTGAACGGGTTGAATCCTTAGGAGCTCCACCGCGGCCCGGCCGAGAGTGCTCCGGTTGTTCGGAGCCATAGCCTTTGGTACTACTTTTGTGTACATAGTCGGGCACGGTAGAACCGGCCCTCACGATATCATATGTATGATGTCTAGAGGCTCGTAAACCAGTCAATACGATGGTGTTTGTACTATGGGTTATCCCCGTCGATGTATATTAAATTAGCAAAGCTTGCATATGGTGTTGTAATGTCGCGATGATAGCCTAAGTAAGGAATTGACGGTACTTCGGTGATGAATAGCCCCACTTAGTAATATGAGTATGATACGAGATAAAGAAGGTACTCGGTACAGTATCGGGTGCCGTCGCGGCCCCTTTAGTTGGGTCGTGACGAAGTGAGTATCGAGCGGTGGTCCTAGGGATTGTCTACGGCGAGTGTCCCGGTAGAGAGTCTTGTTTATGGGTGTGTAAGCGCGCGCCACGCTTATAAGCGAGGAGGCACGGGGCATTTAGGAAATGCGACCTTCTTTGTACTCTGAGTCGTGCGTCGACTATGTTACCGGGTTTGTATTCTTTTCCTAATCCTGTGTTATGGTTTCGGTAATGCGGTGAAGAGGAAAATACGACGCCCGGAGAAGGGCAAGACGGCGGCGGGAAGAGGGAGGTGAACGGGAGCCACCGGTGGAAATAGAAGAAGGCGAGTCTCGTAACGAAGGACTCCTCCCCGGACTTCCCTGCCCCCCCCTGTCGGCGAGAGCGGGGGGGCCGGTTCCGGCCCCCGGGACCCCGGCCCGCGCCGGCGGTTGCGGGCCGGCGGATGGCGGGGGTTGTTACGGTTCCCTTTTCGTACCCTCGGGTAAGTCGACAAGTGACCGTTCTTTTTGGGAAAAAGTTAAAAATTTGGGAAAATTAAAAAAGGCCGGGGGAAAAGGGAAATTCCCAATACGACCCATGGAAATATGGAGAAAGGCTAGGGGGAAATTTTGGAACAAGGGAAAATATTTTTCATGAAAAAAAGATGGGAAAATTTCTAGAATTTTCTTGAAAAAGGGGGGCCCGGGCCTTTGGGGCCCCCCTTTCAATATGTGGCCAAAAATTGCAAACAAACAAGGGGGGAAAAATGTTCAATTTCCTTGGAAGGGACTAAGTATATAAAGAAAAAAAATGACTTGTTTCGTTTTTTTCTAGAAATTTCAAGGAAAAACAAGAACAAAAAAAAAAGG